>NC_090224.1:9807500-9932500 GCF_024489055.1 Chanodichthys erythropterus | reverse complement strand
AAGGCCAATGGCCATTCAAGAGAACATTAAAGAGTGATTTAGGTTTTACAGAGTGCTTTTGTGTCTGACCAGACTCTCCTTTAATGCTTTAAACACTTGACAGTGTGGAGACCACCAGATTTTTCCTGTAGCCTGTAGTAGTATGAGACTATGCATTTCATCCACACTTATCACACGCTGGCCCTCGGTTTTATTCTGGTGTGCAAATTAGTGAGAAACAAGTACACTCTCTCTCATTCTCTCTCTCTTGTACTTATTCTCTCTTACTACTTCTGGTCTTATTGTATTGCAGAAGGCTTTGCTGAGGGTATGTGTGTCTGTTTGTGCTTCTAAAGCTATCCCATTTTCATTATTTCACCTGGAGGTGTGAAGCGCTGTGTGATGTAGCCATAGGTAAGTGGAACTAACTATAGACTGTTTTGGATCAGTAACTAGACAGGAAACAAAGTGCTTAATTTTCCACTTTTGAGCATGTTACGGTTCAGCTGTAGTTTTCTTATTGTTTAATAGGGGTGTGACGATACAAGATTTTTACAACTTTTGACCTCCTAACTGAACTCCTTTCCACAAACTGATCATATAAATAAAAACAATATAAATAAAAATGGTAACAATAAGGTCTCATTTATTAACATTAATGTATTAACCAACATCAACTAACAATGAGCAATATATTTGCTACAGTATTTATTAATCTTTGTTTAATGTTAGTTAATAAAAATAGACGTTCATTGTTAGTTCATGATAGTTCGCAGTGCATTAACTAATGTTAACAAATGAAACCTTATTGTTTGTGCTTAATAAGATTAAGAGAAAACTGTTATTCATTTTTATGGTAACACTTTACATTAAGTGCAACCATAATCGCTCTCTCTCAATATTCAAAGTGCAAATAAGACCAAATTTTTCTTTGATACAGAGCTAAGAGATGGTTACAACTACACTGCCCAGCCTAAAATAGCTTTCATATTGAGCAATATGAAATGCTTTCAAAATGCAGGGTATTGAAATCGCGTTTGAATGTGCTCTCGCGTTTACTTTCACGCATACTCTGTAAATATGGAGCGGCGGCGACCGTTATCCAACTGAATTAAATGTTTTTTTATTTAAATACAAAGCAAAACGACAATGGAGGCGTAATGTAAATGTAGCAGTGGCATATTCTTTCCTAATCATCCTAACCACTGTGTCATAGCAATATCACGAGACTACTTATCGCCTCGATGAGAAATCTCGTCACATTTTAGTCTCGCGAGATCTCGTGACGAGATCTTGTCACACCCCTATTGTTTAATATTCAGCCCTGCTTGCCAGTTCTTTATATTCCTTCTTTACCTCTGTGGTTCATCATGTACATGTAGCAAACATGTAGCAAAGGAGCAGTAGCTTGAGAGCAAAGCGATCTTTGAGCAGATTAATAGTGCATGCAGTCAGTTTGTATAATGACAATGACCCCTAGAGTGAACACTGCAGTCTGTCGGGGCCAATGCTTTTTAACATTCTGTTTGTGTATGTAAATAGCACAGGGAGTTTCCAGCATGTTTAATAGTGGAATAATAAAAAGTTCCAAAAGATAAAAATAGAGAGATGCTGTTCAGCTTACAGAGAGGGAACAAAACAGTCATCATTTTGTAAATCTTTTGTTGTCCTATTTTGGCAAAATCAACATCAATCCGGCACTGCACGTGCTGAAATTTTGTTCAGAATACATAAATGCACATGTACATGAAAATGTCAATTGGATTGCAAAGATTATGGTTCATATAAACAGAACTTTCAAAATCTGAAATTGGATTGGATTTATTTGGATTGATAAAAATTAGTGCATGTAAATATACCTAGTTAAATTAACTATATCCTTACATTCAAATTCCAATTGCAATTCAACATTGTGATTGCTACCTCAATTCAAATTCAAGAATTGGAAAAAGCATTCTCAATTCAGTTCTGAATGGCACACAACCCTGTGAATTGTAGTCAATATTAGAATGCATGTGTCCATCTTCTCTTTCTCTCTCTCTCTCTGAAAGGATTGATCCCATTTTATTTTCTTTTGCTCAGTTTCATATTGAGAAGGTTGCTTGAGGAGATTGTTGAAGGTGGAATGAACCTTTTACATAATGGGTGAGCTCTTCATGATTCTTGTCATCATTTTCATTAAATATGAGTCCTCACTTCAGGTGGTATAAATTACTGCTTCTCAATGCCTAACCAGCATTTATTCAGTCACTTACTGCTGAGTGAGACCTATTCCCAAGGGCTACAGCCTGGTTATCACATGCTAGAGGGGGGTGAGTAACCTCTTCATATCACTTACCCGCTTTGTCACATTAAATAATTGGCTGAAGTTGCAATAGTGTGCATGTACTGCATGTGTACTGTATGTATATATGGTCACTTTTTGGTCCCGTGGACAGAAAAGAAACTCTCCTAAAACACTTTTTACACATCATTTAATTTAACTACACATTGACAGCAGAAGAATAGTGCTTTTTTTGAACATTTCCATCAATGTTTCATTTTATCAATTTATAATAATGTTTTGTGGTGGAAATGTTGCAGAAATTCCAACTCATTTAACAGAGCAGAGTGAAAATATATCGTTTCTGTACAGAGTTCAGCATTTGGACTGGAAACAGAATGGACAAATCCACAACTTCCAACTCTTATCCACATACAAAATAAAATGTTTTATACCTCCTAAGTCACAGTATTTAAAGTCATTGTTTTGTACCCAGTAATAATTCTCCTATAAATCCTGGCCAAGACATTTTATTATTTTGTTACATTTCTGCACAATTATTATTTCCACATTAATAGTGAACACTTTGAAAACCCCTTAAAGTGTAAGTCTGTCATTTTGGAATCCACATAATGTGTCCATTATACAGTGAAAGCCATTGTCTAAATCTTAAATAATTTCTCCTAGATAAAAGAGCCAATTTAGGAAGACGCTTCAGTAAGAACATTGTTAATTGTTCAGAAACCATTAAAAGTCACCATAAACAGTCATTCATGTCTGGTCTCAGTTCTTTATAAAAGCTAGATATCAGTGCTGTATGACTTTAATTAGATTGGCATACTTTCTCTTTAGGTTTGTTTTTAAGAGTCATGTTTTTGAGGATTCATATGATATTTTCAGGTTAGAGCTGCAAGAAGATGGGAGACAAGCTCCACAGAAGCGCTACGCTGCACATGGCACCCAAGCCAAGCTTTTTTTGAATGACCGCTACTAATCGTGAGATCCCTCTGATCTGAAAAAAAAATATCTATACTTACACTTCCAGAACAGTGGGCTCACAACTGACTTTTTTGACACATGGGTGTAAGAGTGCCTTTTTAGCATAGAAAAACATCAAGAAAAATGAAAAGAAATGACTGTAAACAAAACAAGTCTGCATATTTGAATATTTATGAATGCATGTTCTCACCCTCGACCATGTAACAGGTTCCTTCCTCCTGTGTTAGGGTGCTGAATTATGGACTGAAATATTCCGACAGATGGTTGTGTCAGTCTGATGTGTGTCCACTCACAGAATACCACCTGGACCCAGGTTTCCTTACTGAGACTGTGCTGCTCATGCACATTAGCAGAGGTTCAGGCCCAAGTCCCCCTGCAGAGCCGCTAAACACACACAGATCAGCCCCTCAGTTTAGCATGATGAACTCTTTACATTCATCTGTGCTTATTATCTCACCCATAATGACAATTCGTGGAACATGCGTGCCTCATGAACAACGTCACTATTTATTTTCTAGAGAGTGATTTCACATCATTTTACCCACTGTATGTTTGATTTAATATACTTTTGCCATGCGGTGCGGGTTGAATTTTCCAGTGGTCATGTGGAAATGCTTTGGTCAGCACAGGCAGTGATTATCTGTGATCTGCGGTGAGCTCTTGGGCCGTGGATTGGGTAGGGACGAAAGTCATTTCAGTTTCCGTTAACCGGTTTCAGCTAAATGTAAGACGTTGTTGAGATAGTACCCCCATGCCTTATAATGATAAACATCAGCACTGAAGCTATGCTGAAACGGAGCACAAACCGCATGTAGACACTCGTTGGTAAATTTGGGAGCGATCCGACGTAAATTATAGGTTTGCTTTTTCCGCCTTAAATTGATATACAGAGATTGCTTCGCTGACATGTTTCTGGTCGCTGCTCTCTTCTGAAATGCCAGAAATTTTACAGCTGCTGGCAGCATGGATGATGTTCTGGAATATTTCCCTGAATCACCCGTCTTATTTTCTGTTGAAGTCAATTACAGAGAAAACTTTAAACGCATTATCTGTGTTTGCTGCCTTTGACTGTACTTATATACTTATATACTGATACTTATTTTCTTAAATCCATCAAACCACATTTGATTAGATTTTTTTCTATAGAAACATTGTATTATAAAATAAAATAAAAATGAATTAAGAAAAGTCCTTAAAATATTAGAATAAAATAAAATAAAGTGATTTATGCAAAAGTTCTTAATTTTGAAAGACTTTCATATATCACTTTTGTAAATTGTGATGCTTATCTTTCATACACTAATATTACATTGTACTAAAATTGCAAATTACAAATCATTTAATTCACATTAAATGATTATTTTTTCCTTTCTTTTTTTTTACACACAGATTTCTTTTTGTACGTACACAGATTTCTTATTGCCTCAAGGTGTCATGAATATGGACTCTTATTTTGATATTCTGTTTTGTTTTCCTTAGTTCCTGTTTCCCTGCTCTTTTTAGTTTCCTTGGTTTCTGGTTATGTACTTGATTCTAGTTATCAGTTATCCCCAGCTGTGTGGAAAAAGAACATACTTTTGAGTGTCTTTAACGGATGCTTTATCGCTTGGTTACGTGGATCCTGTCACTGCTTGAACTGGCCTGTCAATCATCTTGTCATAGTTAGCATTCTCCACATTCAATTTAAATTAGTTTCCTATCATATTGAAGAGAAATTTAGTAGCACGCTGATCTGCCAGTCATGGGTCTTTCATGTGAAGACTCTCCTCATGTGTTTGCATAATGTTGTGTTTAAAAGTTAATGACCAGATTTCATAAATTTCCAGATTTTTATAAAAGTTCACAGTGCTGTTGCAGATGAAATATAATGTGAAAAACATTGAATAAATTTTTTTATTTTTTTTTGTCAGGTTAGATACTGATTATCACTCACTTAAACCTCATTATCTAAACCTCTCTACTTAAACGTTGATCTCGCACATCCGCCATGTTTTGTAGTTTTTTTGTTTGTTTGTTTTTTTAAACACTTATTATAGAATGTTATTTGTGTTTGAAGTTCTAATCAAATCCTCATTCTACGCACAATGGGTCGTGGGCAATATTAGCTGTTAAGAGTGTGCATGGAATCTACACTTTGGATTCTAACTGGAAGAAGTAGACCAACTGGTCTATACTCATTTCAACATACTACGATTTGGGACACGGGACAATAATTTTGAGTACTATTTAGGATGGATTATGCAAATAGGGACACACAGATGGTTTTAAGTGCATAGTTAACATGGATACACTCTGGAGGGGGTTGAAAGCTTAAAGATTACAATTTCTAGAAAGATTTTTGTCATAAAGTTTTACTATATTTAGACCTAAATGATTGCTATGACAGCTATGAATATAAAAATTCAAATTTTTGTCAACAAAGACTTTTCTTCACTTCTGTTCTACATTTCTTCTCTCCTCAGGAAGCTTATTGTCTGTCAGCAGCTCAGCACAAACAGTGCTAGGCACTTTTTTAGTCAGTCGTATTAATTATGATGTGAATTTCTCCCTATTTGTGTCTTGCTAAAAGGCAGTAGTGGATGAACAAATCAAGTACACAAGTAAAACTACAGATACCCTAACAAAATATGACTCCAGTAAAAGTATTAAGTACTCCTTTTCAATTTCACTTAAATCAAGTACTTTTGTACTTTTGGGGTGATGGGGTGAGTAAAATGTATTAGAGACACAGATACAGCTTAAATAGGCTACAGCTCAGTCTGACATATTATGTATTACTATGAATTGTCAAGTAGCCAGCATTGGTCTATAAGGAAGATTATGTGGACACTTAAAGGTGCCCTAGAATCAGAATTTGAATTTACTTCGGCATAGTTGAATAACAAGTGTTCAGTACATGGAAAAGACATACAGTGAGTTTCAAACTCCATTGTTTCCTCCTTATGTAAATCTCATTTGTTTAAAAGACTTCCGGAAAACACTCGGATCTCAACATAACACCAACTGTTACCTAACAGTCGGGATCATTAATATGTATGACCCCAATATTTGCATAATGCCAGCCCATTCAACGCATTAGACAAGGAAAGGCAGTATTAACGTCTGGATCTGTGCACAGACAAGGTAAGCAAGCAAGAACAACGGCGAAAAATGGCAGATGGAGCAATAATAACTGACATGATCCATGATAGCATGATATTTTTAGTGATATTTGTAAATTGTCTTTCTAATTGTTTCATTAGCATGTTGCTAATGTACTGTTAAATGTGGTTAAAGTTACCATCGTTTCTTACTGTATTCATGGAGACGAGAGTCGTTGCTATTTTCATTTTTAAACACGTGCAGTCTGTATAATTCATAAACACAACTTCATTCTTTATAAATCTCTCCAACAGTGTAGAATTAGACGTTAGCCACAGAGCATATCCTCAAACTCACACAGAATCAAACGTAACCATCTAAATAAATACTTTACTCACATAATTCGAAGCATGCATACAGCATGCATGACCAACATCTTGTAAAGATCCATTTGAGGGTTATATTAGCTGTGTGAACTTTGTAAATGCACTGTAATATAGTCGAGAGCTCGTGAGGCAGAGGGAACGCATCTCTTAAAGGGGCCGTGCTGAAAAAATCAGTGCATAGTTAATGATGCCCAAAAATAGGCAGTTAAAAAAATTAATTTAAAAAAAATCTATGGGGTATTTTGAGCTGAAACTTCACAGACACATTCAGGGGACACCTAAGACTTATATTACATCTTGTAAAAAAACAATCTAGGGCACCTTTAATATGTATTGCTCTGCAAGTAAGAAAACATTTTATTTTATAACCAAAACTTGTCATACACTGATAACTTCTACAGATAATTAATGATAATTCAATTGTGCAAACGAGTGACAATAACCAAAATATAGCAAGCATTTCACACAATGGGCTTAAAGGTGATAAAGAAGATCTTTTCGTCGACTGAGAAATCAAAGACTGTTAGTGAGTTTTTGAAATGAGCGCATGCGTAAGAACAACCCCCCCCTCCTTTCGAGGGAACGCCTCCCAAAACTCGTGCCACGAGTACTGGAACACGAGTGTTTACCACCGGCATTCGCTGTGTCGTGTTAGTGGATTTATTATGTCGGACTCACCGCAGGTAACTCATAATCTGCAGTTGTTACTCCTGTCTCCGGACAAAAACATTGCATGCGGCGCCTGTGGAGTGTGGAACGTCATGGCAGTGATTGACAAGCCAGAGGGCCAATCCGCGCATGTCTCTCACAAGGAATGTCACAGCAGTGATTGACAAGCTGGAGGGCCAATCGTTTACGCGATGATCGCGTAATAAATTCTAAAATTCGGCATTAGTAACTGTTTTTTCATGGCATCAGTTGCACATGCACTCAAGCTCTGAGGATCTTCTGTTCTTTGCTCATTTTGAGTCAGACTTGTGAATTCAGTGAATTATTAACTGAAGACTCTCGCTGACTGGATCATTTGAATCAGTTGCTGACTCGAGAACAGATGTAATTGCGTCACTCCAGTTCAAGAATAAATCGTTCAGTGTGATTTGCTAACTGATTTAACGGGTTCACTAAAAAGAATCAGCACCTTCACAAATCAGACAATGCTATTGCGTCTCAAAGCGGGTGATGATTTCTCCAGTTCAAAATAAAGAGGAACAACATGTTTTTATGAAATGTAGTGGAGTAAAAAGTATATTATGCTTTGGAATTTAGTGAAGTAAAAGTTTTCCAAAATGTGAAAATATAAATTATACATACTTAAGAAATATACTTAACTACAGTCCCAAAGTAAAAATATGTCCACCACTGTTAAAAGGCAGATATAGGTAAGTGAGCTCAAATTGGATTACACTGCCAAAATGTGTGACTAGCTACATTTTTTTTCTCTTCTGGCCAAGAGGAGACTAAACTTCCTTAAAATATAATTATAATTTCTAAATGATAGGATTTGGTACATTTCTTATGTACTAAATCCCCTATTTCCTTTTATAATAGTTATGCATCTGGGTTGGCGTAAGACGTGTTTTAGAAAGAATCAGCATCAGTTTTGACATTTACATGCAGACGGTGATAGTGATCAAAGCTCTTTGACATATCTGTCGGCATGCTTTTAATGTCTGTGAGGTTTTACCCCATACAAGTTCCTTGGATTTTTTTTTTTTTTCCAATAGCTTGTTTTACTGTAGTCTTTTTGTGGTTATCAAAGGAATTGCCTCACTGCTAAAGGCACTTTTCTGAATTTATGATTCACAGATCTGGCATTAGTTTTTGGATCAGAGATCTTTAGTTTAAAAGTACCTTGAGGGTTTTGATGATAGATCTTATATTAACGGTAAGAAAAACAATCCTGGAGGTATTTAAGCTGCTGTGTACGTTACACCTGTGATAATTAGAGTAATTTTATATATTGAATATCACAACAACTTTTTAAAAGGTTCAGTGTGGTCTTGGCCCACCATGTATTGTACGGGGTTGGAGGGAAATAATGAAACTGTAATTTTCCTAATTATTCCTTACAGTGTCATCACAGGTTGTGTCAAATATAGACAGATTTGGTCTTCAAATGAAACCTATGCAAAGTGATGTCAAACGTGTTGTGCTGCATGCACACATTAGCTCAATCGAGTCTGACAAATGTCATAAGCATGACGTATTGATCTGTGTGTGTGTGTGTGTGTTTGCATGTGTAATTGTGACTTCATAGCGAATTTGTTCTACTGGAAACATCTTGGTGAGCAATAATTGTCTGCTCTTTTGTAATTAAGGTGTATTGACTGGTATGAAATGGATTGTCCTCACTGATTACAGTTTGATGACAGCAAAATTGTCTGACCTCTCTTGGTACCAGCACTGATTATCTACCAATATACACTGTACAGCTTATTATACACATACAAATGCTCATTTCTGCATCAGGCCCGAAAATTCTTTCAGTTGTTTTATATACAAAATAGACATGCAGTTTCCCTCAATTTCATGTCCATTGAGCAAATTTCGTGTTTGCGTATGTGTTTGGGTGGATTTTTAAAATTAAAAACGAGTGCATTCTCCCAGCATGCACTTGTGTCTGTGTGTTTTCACAGAAATGCAAGCTCATACCAAAAATATGTACCTAAATGTACCAAAGGAATGAATGTTGGCTCACACCACAACAATGCAATTGCCAATAGCAATAAGACTAGATTGTTGGTTTGGTTAACCTATTAAATAAGGAATGCTTTTTGTTGCCACACCAACTTTGAGTAGACTTAAAGAAATCAACACACAATCATTACAGTCATCATTTTCCTCCTTTGATGCTGGAATGAGTTATCTCCAAACCTGCCTGACTCAAACATTCTGCAGCTAATTGCATGTTTTCCCGTCATCCATTCTTATTCAAAATTTTAGATTATTTAACTGTCTTTTTGTTGTTTGTAATATTTCATGTCATTTTTAATCAGATGTGTCCTTAATCACAATATCTTGTAGTGAAGCTTTACAGTGTTGTTGTCTATAAATGTTTTACCAGGACATTTTTATTATTTCAATGAGATCTTGTGCAGGAATCAGTTCTTAGCTACAGAAACAATTTTTGCAAGTAATACTAACTTTCTTGTCTTTACACTGACAGAATCTGTTTTTAAGATTGCATTTTTTGTTTCTTCATTGCACTTTTGTTCTATATTGTGCGTATGTATGTTTACATTATCGTTGGAGCAGAGGATATTATAAAGAGGCTTATATTTTACAAGCATATAGTGTTGGGTGCATTAAAAGTGCGGTAAATTATAGTCAATTGAAGTTGAAAGAGTCAGTCATTATGATTGTAATCACTGTATGTATCCACTGGCACTGAGTGAGTGGATGTAAGTGAATGTTCTTTATTCATTCTCAGTGGGAGATGAAAGGCGGGCTCACTCAGGGATTGTAGGATTGACAGCGGGGCAAGTGGTAACTTCGTTTTGAGAAATGTGAAACTTTGTGCAAAGAACAGCCAAAGTGAAGCGAGATTCACACATTTAATATATTTAATTAAATGCAAACTGAAATAATGCAGTTATATACAGTATGTTACAGTAGTTACAGTATTCTTAATAGCTCACATAGCTCACAAATTGAAATAGCCACCCTTGCATTTTCCAGACAAACCCCCACAGCAGCAGGTCTCTGGTATTTTGAGCATGTTTTTTCTGCACCAGTGGACATGTAGAATGAGTCACATCTGAAGTAAATGACTTTGCTGTCAGCAGTCAGTTTTAATTCTGAATGATGAGTGTTGGAGTTAATTGAAATAGGAGTCTGATTAAGGTCCCTGAACTGAAATGCAATTAGAGATGCTTTTATTTTAGCCATATGTTTCCCTCCTGGGGATCTGTTCTCTCTCTTTATATCTGCATTTAAACTGCACGCCAAGCGTTCAGACCTCTACATTCTACAGCAGGAACTTGCGCTTGAATATGCATCAGTTTAAAGGCACGAATGAATGATCAGACATGTCTCTGTCTTTTTCAGTTTTCAGTTCTTTTCCCTCCTTTCCATACAAGTACAAATAACACAGAAATGACACTCATTTGTCATTTGTATGTTATGAGGTAGGAACTGGGAAATTGTCTGACCACTGTAATGGATGATGGAAGGATTGCCATTAAGGCTGAAAATGACAACTGTAAATGTTTGAG
This sequence comes from Chanodichthys erythropterus, assembly GCF_024489055.1. Classification (NCBI taxonomy): domain Eukaryota; kingdom Metazoa; phylum Chordata; class Actinopteri; order Cypriniformes; family Xenocyprididae; genus Chanodichthys; species Chanodichthys erythropterus. The sequence goes on along the minus strand of NC_090224.1, from coordinate 9,921,578 downwards.
TGTTGTTATTTATTTTAAGTTTAGTCTTTCTTTGTATAGATTACATTTAATTATCAAAATATATTATGTTGTTGTTGTTGTTGTTGTAATTGTTACAACAAGCACAATTTTTCCTTAATAATGTCATATTCTAAAATGCAGCCAGTGTGAAGTGTGAGATTTATGTCAAAGCTCAAGCTGTGGGTCACACTGACCTTAGATGTCTTTCTCTACTAGGAGACACACACACACACACACACACACACACACACACACACACACACACACACACACACACACACACACACACACACACACACACACACACAGATCCCAATCTTTAACCCCACATGTATCAGCATGTCCCTGCATGCCATGCACACACTCACTCACTCACTCACAGCTGTTCCCCCCCTACACTGGCCATATGTTTGATGTGGCAGTTCCACAGGGAGGAATTTAAGACACATCATCCATGTGTCATCTCACATGTCTTAATGAGTCCCAGTACCCACTAATGGAGGGCCATTTTAAACACTCATGTGGTGTAATGGAAGGGCTGGTTATGGTAATTTAACATTGAATATCAATTGATGAAGGCCCACAAACTGTAGTGGAATAAGTCTGTGACATCTGACAATGTCCATGTCTTTTGTGTCTCTGTATTATAATATTTAAATATAGCATTTTTGTGTCTCTCTTTCTTAGCTGCTTGGGTTTTATTTCAGTGTGTGTTTGTTCAAAGTTAATTCTACCTTTCTTGATCTCTGTTTTTTCATCTCTTTTGAAAATGTATCCTCTTCCTCTGTGGCAGCAGCTGCAGAAGCCATCTACTTAATCCTTCTAGATAGACTAAGCTTGAGGTCTTAAACGGTAAGACTAGTGTTGTTCTTTGGAGGCTATATTTCAGAGCTGGAAGATGACCAATAGCTTCTGTCTATTGAAGCACAGGTAGAGTGAGGCTCAGATTTAAGAGGAAAAGCACAATTTACAGAAACAAGGAAGTATGAAATTGGCATTTGGTAAAAAATCTCCCAACATCTGGAGGGAGAGATCGCTGGTGTAGAAGCTTGATGATAGTTTTGGGAGGATTTTTCATGCACCACATCATAACAGCCAAATACAGGGTGCCAAAATGGAAATAAGAACCTCACTGGGATTAGGAAAGGGAGAAGGAAACAAGATTAGGATGAGAAGACAATAAGTCAGTTCCTTAGCTGAAGAATAAAACACAAAGAAAAAAATACCTACATGAATAGCATCAGTTTAGCATTGGAATAGCAGAATAGCATTGGTTGTCACTGCCAGATACACCTCTTGTTAGACAGTTGTATTTAGATCTATATAGAACATGTATCTAGTTCAGACGTATGGGGTTGGTAAGATTTATTTAATGTTTTTAAAAGAAGCTGTATTTATTTGATCAGAAATACAGTAAAAACTGTTCTATTGTGAAATACTACATTTTAAAATCACTGTTTTCTAACAGTCTGATTTATATTGTAAACATCATATGCTGTAAACAGTGTAGCCCTTAAATGTTCAGCTTCTCTGCATGTAAATGCATTAATTAGGAGAAAAAATTTGTCATTGTTAGCATGGCTTAAAATCATTATTTTCTACTGTTTCTGAATCATTGCCCAATCAGTTGTGCCATAAATGACAGCAGGAGACCAGTAATTTCTTAATAAATTAAGATTAATGGCGACATACATTTCTTTACATAAAATTAATAAAACTAACTCCCACCTCTTTTTTTGAGTCGAGATGCTGATCTCATTGGGCCAAGGAATCATCGGATGGAATGTTGTATTGATCAAATAACCTGCTGTCAGATTTCCATAGTGTTTAATTTAACCATCTCTTAACAGCGTTTCATTCAAACGTCTTCATGGAGACTGTCCATGAGTGAGCTGTCAGACTAAAGGAGATGGATTGTTGAGGTCATGACAGCAAAAGCTGTCATGTGCATACTTTAGACATGAACAATCACTGCAAGTGCAGACAATCCTGCTGAGGATTGACAAGAGAAGTCTTTTGTATAGGGCAACATTTAAATCTCTGGATGACACTCTGAAGGAATGGAATGTAGACAAACATTTAAAATCATTCATAATGTCAAGAGCAAATATCTTGGTTCCTCTTTTAAAGTACAATAGCACTACAAATATTGCTTTTTCCTGAGAGTGTGTGTGCGCACGTTTGTGTTCATTCTTGAACAATGCCACAGTGCTCCACAGGGACATGTGTTCGGTTTATCACAGTGGAGAATCAGATCGATATGCCACACTGAACAGAGCGAACAAGCTGTCTGCTGGCTCTTATTATAGACAAACACTGTGTGTGTGTGTGTGTGTGTGTGTGTGTGTGTGTGTGTGTGTGTGTAGGTGTGTGTGTGTGTGTGTGTGTGTGTGTGTGTGTGTGTGTGCTTTTGTTTATATTACATTGTGGGGACCAAATGTCCCCATGATGTAATATAAACCTGAGTTCACCTACATCGTGGGGACCAGCCAGCGGTCCCCACAATGTAAATGGGTTTATAAATCATATAGAATGAGTTTTTGTGAAAAAGTAAAAGTTTGCACAGTTTCCTGTGGGGGTTAGGTTTAGGGGTAGGGGCAGGGTAGGGGGATAGAATGTACAGTTTGTTCAGTGTAAAATGCATTGAAGTCTATGGAAAGTCCCCACAATTCACAAAAACAAACATGTGTGTGTGTGTGTGTGTGTGTGTGTGTGTGTGTGCGCGTGTGCGCGTGCATGTTTTATGACCACAATATATTGTCTGAAACTGGAAAATGTACTTATGCACATCACACACCTTACAATCATTATGTTAAGACAATATTTGTGAATCTACACACACATACACCACCCTTTATAGGTGTGTCATTATTTACTCCTCCACATATTGGTCCAATCCCAGGGAAAATTTTGAAGAATCTTTATACAGCTTATTTTGGAGTATTAGGATCACTAGACGTGGGGCTTAATGAACAAATTTTTGTGAATACCTCATATTTGGCCAAAATTGACATTTTTCACTTGTTTTGCCTGTAGCTCGTAATTAGCCCATGAACATTCTGACTCATTTTGCCAGCACAGGTCACATATTAATATAGTGTTCATGTTTGTTGTTTTGTTCTTTGTCCTTGTTCTTAACAGATTTAACAGTCATTTTATGAATATTTTCTGAATATTTTTCCTTCTACCATTGTGCTCCACATAAACAAACAATAGCCTACAGGTTTGGAAAGACATGAGGGAGAGAACTAAAAAAAAAAAAAAAAAAAAAAAAAAGATTCTTTCTTTAAAAAAGTATATGATGGTTTGAATATATATATTTCTTCAGCTGCTTATTCCTTAAATGTATGGGTATGCAGTGTTTCCCACAGGATTTTGTGAGACTCTGGTGGGTGGACATCCGTTCCTCTAGGGTGGTCCGGGGGCATGCCCCCCCGGAGGAAAAATTTGTACATTTTAAATTTAAATGGATAAATCTGGTGCATTCTGAGAGCAAAATTAAGTGACTAGATCAATGAAAAAATTTGTTCTGTTGTAAACAATTTTGTGCTCTAAAAGTAATGTATTTATTGGTGATGGTAGGGCACATTAGTCATGTACACAACATATAGTAGGCTAAATGATTGTTCATAAGTGGTCAAACATGTAGATTATACATTTAAACCATTAAAAATATGTAGCAAAAGAGGTTACTTTTGTTGAATTAAGTTATTAGTGGGAGCCTGTATCTATACATCTGTATTTGTGGAACTAATGGTCACTCTTTGATTTGTTAAACAATCCAGAATGCACTAAACACCACTTCATTATAGAGAAAAAATAACAATAGAAATATATAATCATAAGCTGACCAATAAATAAATAGTAAACTAGTAATTCAGCAGCAAAAAGTATGCTAGCCTAATTCTTTGCTCAGTAATTTTATAAATCCAAATCTTAATAAAAATGTTAAAATTACTATTTGTATTATGAAATAAAAAAAAAAAAGATTTATATTAGATTTATATGTAAAGAATTATATGTATTTATATTAATGTAAGATTAAAAGACGATATTTTAAATGTATTGTGCAGCTTTTTAATAGGGCAACAAGATATGATAGATACGAGAGAACAAAATAGGTTATTAATAATCTTTCAGTGTGCAAAACCATGATATGAAACGCTTCAAAACAGCAGCAAAAAACCGCTAATGCGCATCCCGGGTGCAGAATGATGTGCTTGAAGCAATATGAAGTTACAATTCGCAGTTGTGCTGCGCATTGAAAAGTTCACGGCGCAAAGAGAATTCCTGTGTATATTTGCATCTAACAGTTTATTAATCATTTGTTTCTTCTCACTTTTAAATTCCAGTTATTGTGGGTGTGACGCCAATATAGTCCTTGTGTTGTGCGATCTAACAGACATCCTGTAGCCAGTATAAAAACATCGTTCAAAAACGGTAATAAACTCCTGCAAGATCATTTTATGAAAATCCACAGCCCTTTACCTACATAGCAAGTATTATAATGGGAATAACATCATATTGGAGAGTTTTACCGTGCTGACGACGCGCTCTTTGAGTGCTGATTGACAGCCGTAGGTAGCTGAGGGAAGACGAGTTTCTGACCATGAACTTAACGATGCATACTCCCTCACATGAAGCTATGGAATGGCTTCAGATAATTTTGAATATAGTGCACGAAAACTTAATTGATGCTAGTTTTGGTGCGCATACTTATTTTGCTCTATGACTCCCACTTTTGCTATAAAAGAGCGCAATAATCAGACGACAAGCCTAATTTCCATTTCATTTTGAGACTGTGGCGGGACAAATTAAAATGTGGCGGGCCGCCACAGTCTAGTCAATGTATGGGAAACACTGGTATGTGTTGTGTGTCTTTGGGGTAGATGACCATTTGAGTCTCAGGCTGACCTCTCTCTATTAGAGCTACAGTTTTTCTTTTTTGTGTGTGTTATCCCACAGGGATTCATTATTCAAACCAAAATATAGCTCTGCTTTTACAGTGACAACTTCACATGCCTTCAAGCTGGGAAAAATGTGTGGTTATGCCTCTTCAATGACTGGTAGTTATGACATTGTGGTGTCATTCATGTGCAAAATTACAGTAGGGATGATGGATTACAAATATTAGATTTAAAAAAAACACATCAGGTTTTTTTGTGTCTGCATCATTATTTGGTCAGACAGTTCAACGGTGACGTAATCAGTCTCTTATGTTCTTCTGTGTTCTTTATTTAGACTGATTTAATATTCACTCTTCTCAGCCCAGTTTTCTAAATACTCGCAGTACAGATCATATCATCGTGTGCCATATTATGTGTCATAAAGGTGTGCTTCATGTTGAAGAGAATGAATGTGTGTTCTCCAGTATTTTTATTTAAACTCAGTCCAGTCATTAGCTTTGTTCTGTTTATCTTTGAAATATATTGAATTTATTTCTACTCTGTTCAGAAATTATCCTGCAACTATGCTTATTCATCACCATGGAAACGTGGGCACTGTGTGTATGTGTCTCTTTCTCTAATTCTTTTCACATCCTAAACCCAAGGGATATCAGTGGATCGATTTTGTATCAAATTAAGAGGTTAGAGGTTAAATTTGTTGAGTTGTATCACTTTGCCTGTGTATGTGTGTGTAAAAGAGAGTGTTCACCTTCATTACTTAGCTTTTTCTATTTCAAATTAAGCCATTTTTATCTCTGTCTTTTAATTAAATTGGAAATGGTGTTGGAAAATGAATCACAGAGATAGTGTCTGAGAGAGAGAGGGTGAGGGAATCTTTATTAATTAGAATTTCTGGGCCACTGAGTAGCTCAAGGGCTTGTTATGAAATATTTTTAAAAAGAACAAGTCCATCCATTTTTCATCAATTAGTGTAACGCAGGAACACACACAGAGACACACATTAATGTTGACTCCTGCGTGGGTAAAAGGGTTGAAGGATTTCATTCTTTGTTGCTTTGTTGCCCGAAGGGCCACCATAGGACTTCATCTCCTGTATGTCCATTACTGTTCTATGACACATCATCAATCATCTTTCTATTCTGCTGTGTGTGTGTATGTGTGTGGGCTTGTGTGCATGGATGTGCCTCTTTCCATGTGTTTTTCCAATCACTATAGCTGGATTATCTTCTATCTGTAATTAAAGTCAGCCATGGAGAACGGCACACCGCCACTGAGTGGAGACATACATATTTTATCACTTTTTCTCACACACACATGCACACATTTCCACAATCTGCAATGTGATGGAATTTCTTTCTTATCTCCTCAAATGGATTTTGAGATACCTGCCACTTTTTTTGAATGATTTCTGGAGCTGACGGTTGTGTGGACTGTCATGGCTTGGTTTTTGTAGAGTTGGGGGAGGGGGGTCTTTTGGAACCATAGGTAATGGGTTCATGACCTTATAAGACCTGAGTTTTGGAATGCCTTTTTTATTGTCTTGCTCTCAGAACCCCATGAAATTGCTTGACGAGTATAGCTTTTCATGTGTATTTTAAATTGGGAAGTTGGATTGGGGATATTGAAGGGATCGTCTCTTCCTTAAATTAATTTTCAGTAATTCGAAAAGTATTTTATGTAATTAGTAGGGGTGTAACGATACGCTCGGGTCACGATGCGGTACGTATCTCGATACTGAGTTCACGATACAATACATATCACGATATTTTGAAACTGAAATCCAAATAAGATTTATTTAAAAAAACATTAACAAATTTCAATAATTTTCCTTCTTGTACATACAAGATCACATTTCAAGGTTAAATAAAAACCTTCTGTATACAAATTAACAGCTGAATAGGTCTGTCTGTCACTGAAAAAAAAAACGTTAAGAAAAAAAATTAAGAATCCTAAGGCTCCGTTCACATAACGCGTCTAAAAACAAGCGCGGCCGCACCGCTTCTCCTTCTTTCCAAAGAACTTGCGCTCCCGTGGTGTCGGTCGTTGCTATGCAACCATGAACTGCACTAGGAAGTTTCAGCAAAAGATAAATTGATTTCTAGCCCTTGCATTACCTTTACTACTGGATATATTTATGGAGATAAGAGATAAAAACCACCCTGTACAGTTATGATCAGCTGTTCGGCTGAGATTTTGATGTTTTGTTACGGAAAGGCCACAACCGATCGGTTTGTTCTCGTCACATGGCCGCGTTGCTTCCATTATGAGCGCGCATGCCGCGTGGCTACATTTGAAATAACTGACTTGCAAGCGGAAAAGACGCAATATGTGAACGGCCCCACAGAACTTCTTAAAGCAAAGCAACACAAGCTTCTTTTGCTTTTCTGTAAGTACAGCTGTTGCTTTGGCACTGCGGTAAAAGAAATCCACAAATCTGCTTGCAAGATTCGATGTGTGCGCGAAACACTTACTGAACTAGAGAGCTGATTGAGACACACCCTTAATATGCGGTGACAACCCGGCTTCTCTCACTGCCACCTCCATGTTGCAGAGTAGCTCAACCAATAAAATTAGACTGCCGTCATATCGTAAAAGTATCGCCATCACTCTACTATACATATCATAACATTTTGCGAAATATCGTACTGCGATATATTGTGACACCCATAGTAATTAGTAATTAATTACTTTTGTGAAGTAACTTACCCAACACTGCTAATAAGCACTCTTTAGTTACAAAGGTGTACCTTTTGAAAGGGAACTGCCCAAGTGACAGCTTTTGTACCAAACCATTTGCAAGAGAACACAAAATCATTGACATAATTTTTCATCCCATCTCATGTTTTTTTTTTTTTTTTTTTCCTCTCCATATATCTATATTATTATGGCAAGGTTATTGATCATCTGCTGCCTTGTCTTAGATTGATCTGTGAAATGACCTCATCATTAGAGCAGCAGAAATGCATTCATAAAGACAGGGCCTGTATTTACACATTGATTTTACTTCTTTGTGTAGCTGTGAAGGATGTTTATTTAAATGTTTGAGTATTTCTGGAGTGTTCTACATCCAAAACAGCCATTATATAGATATAGAATTTTAAGCACAAATTTCATGAAAAACTTCAGTTAAAAAACTTCATAACTGTAAACTTCAAAGTTCTGTTAGGCAAGATTAAATCTGAAGATTAAAGATTTGATTCAATCTTACTGGATGTCAAAATGCTTTCTCTTATACTAACTATGCAAAGAAAACAAAATAAATTACACACTTTAGCTTTTTTTATCTGAATGGTGATTATAGCAAATCAACAGTATAAATGTTGAATGATTTATTCAGGATAAACATGGACAACATGGATTTGTGAGTAATATAATGCCACAAATCTTAGACAGTTTGTTTAATTTGCACTTTAATAAAGACTCATTGTTTATAAAATAATTTTTGGAAACGTCTCTGATGTTAGGATGAACATTACATCAAGAATAATCAACGTCTATTCTATGGTATTTGTGTGTGTGTGTGTGTGTGTGTGTGTGTGTATAATCTTAGTGATAATATTTGTTCTAATTCCTTTTATCAGCATGTTTCTCAACCCATTTTTTCTCATTAACATCATATAGATTCAGGATTATATTACAGGAAAAGACTTATTTGCTCTTTGTATATTATATGAATGATGCTGTTTAACATCTTGCCTTTCTGACAGTGAAATATATCCACAAATAGCCTACAGCAGTTACATTGTATACTAGTATGTATTCAGAAATACTCTGTAACAGATCCTCTGAGAGGCCATAGATTGTTGCCTCTGAACACGCCGGGCCATAATCCTTAGCCTTATGCTGCAGGAACCCTTAAGGGAGCAATAAATACCTATGATGATTTTTCCTTCCAAATGGACCCTAGTATTAAAGAGAGGCCCATTCTGTTGAGTGAAACACATACTTGCATTAATCCTAAGCAGACACAGCAAGTGATAGGTGACCTTAGTACTATTATAAAAGATTATTATAGAAATGAGAAAGAATATCTTCAGTCACCGGAAGCCACAATGATAATGTTGTTTATATGAATTTTTTGAATACTTATAAGACAAAGACCCCTTATCCATTGAGAACAGTGAAAGATTGTGCCCTTGAAGTGACCTTGGATTCACTGAGTATGACTTTCTACCATCAACATATATTGTGCTGCTTCAATTTTTTTTTATCTATTTAATTGCAAACTCAGTGAAAATGATTAAATTGTGTAAAACAAAAGATTTTTTTCAGCAAGATTTTTACTTTTTCCTTCTGCACTAATTTAAATGTAGTTAAATATTTAAATAATTTAAGTCTACTTGCAATAATGGCTGTTTGGATGAAATGAAAATGAGAGCCATTTCAGATATACTATATTAGTAGGGCTTTGCAATATTTCGCTCCAATTGTGTAAAAGGGCTTTCTCTTCCATAGGTTTCTCACAAGCAGACAAAGAGCTTTCATCATTATCACCATCCCTTTACTTCTTAAAGAGCCTTGTTATTCAAATATCTGTCTGGATATAGAAGTTAAAGATAGTTTAGTGTGTTTAGTCATTTAAATTCAATTTGTTCTGGCGTGTTTGTTTGTGTGTAAGAACATGTAATCAGTGGTGTTCTTGGAAGAGCTTTTGTGTGGGAGAGACTTGCGAAAATTCAATTTCCTTTCAGTTTGATCCTGAATGTGTAAACCAATTCTTTTTGCCATTTTAAGAGCACTACCCCTTTTAAATAACCAGCCCTCATTCTTTCTCTAATCTCTTTTTACTTACCATTCTCCCTCAGAGCCTTTCCTCTTCAAGAAAGTGTTGCACTGACATCTTTCATTTGAACTCTACCATGATGAGTAGCTGACCTCTGCAATGAACTGAACAGAATTATTTATTTTTTCTATGGGCATGTTATCATTTGTTATTGGCACAGGACATATGTTATAGAGAGTGAAGGAGAATAATGAAGCTTTTCTTTCTTTTTTTTATCATCTACAAATGTGTATGTGTGTGCGTGCTCCACTCAAGATGGTGCAAGAGCACCTGTTAATAGTCTAAAATAACTCAGTAAGTCTGATCAGATGTCCCACAATACATAACTGCATATAGCATGCCCAACAGCTGTGAGAAGCATGCACATAGAACTACACACATGTAGCTAGACATGCATGTCATGTTAACCAACCCCTTTGTTTCAGGCAGACATCAGTATAATTATTTAATATTATAGTGATTGCTTGTTTTTACACTTTTATACAACTGTGCCCCAGTATTCTGTGATACTTGTGTGACTTATAAATGTTGCCTTGGTGACATTTCAGCATTGTTAGCATAATTTATGGTGATTGATAATATTCAAAACATTTCCTGTTTGAAATTAGCCGTAAATCCTATACATCATGGCCTAAACCTAATTTGTAATAAATGTACAATTAAACAGTAAATTACTTTATATATTACACATTTTCAGCAAAAGGATACTATTGAAAATTTAATCTCTATAGATGATGTGGCATGTCAAATTCTGAAGTATTATGGCTTAATATGGTTTTGTTGCCAACTCTTTTCTTTTGTCTTTGTATTTTGTTGAAGTGTGGTGCCCCACCCCGTGATATCCCAGTATAGTATCTATGGTGAGTGTGTTTCCCATGATTTAGGTCAGTGTGTGCTGTTGGCTTAGTGGTCCCTATCCATTTTAGCAGTCTCCTGACTGTGATGTGCTTGTTACTGGACATCCTCGGGGTCCAGTCGCATGCTGACCTTCAAAACCCAAGAGACCCTCAGTTGGAGCTGCTTTTGGTACAGTCTTGTTCATACTGTACCTACTTCATGACATAACAGATACCTCTGTGGGGAATGTAGTATTTCCATGTAATCCATTGGGTTTTATCTGAACAGATAAAATGAATTTTGTATTTAAACATGAAAGAGTGACAGTTTCACATCTCCTCACCTTTTCTGTCAAATCTTCTTACTCTGTATAACCATTGGCTGGTTTCCCAGCAGCTTGTTGTGTGACTGGGATTTCACTCTATCTCATATCTCCACAGATGTAGCCAGTGGACAGAAAAAAAATCTGAGACTGCATTTACCTAAGTAACTTGTTACTAAATGTTTGTTTGAGATCTGTCGATGCAACACAGCTGACTTTGTGCCAAAGTTATCATTTTAATATGCATGGATATGACACGAAACCCTCATCTGCATTAGGGATTAATTAGGGATATTAATTGGTGCTATTTCATATCTGGATTGAGTAATCGTTGGCAGCGTTTAGTGAAATAAAGAACTGAACTGGATCATAAACATACATTTTCACTCTATGTACTATAAAGAAAATTAATGCAGATATTATATTTTAAATTATATTTTAAGTACTTCTTATTCATATACAGTTTAAGTGGGTTAGGTCTTCCACATTTATTTTTAAGTGGGTTAGGTCTTCCCTTTATTTTCTGATGCAAACACTGGCACTGTTCCAGCAATATAATGTTGTTGCTAAGACTGTGACATGTGGAGGAGGGTGAACTGAATCCTGCCTTCCTACAGCATGAGAAAATGTTAAAAGAGAGGCAATCATGCAGGTCACAGCATGAGAGCTGCTATGTGGGATGGATGCATGGCTGGACATCAGGTCAAGGTTTAGTAAATAAAGCCATCCCTTTGCTCAATAAATAGACTAAATAGTTCTGTATTTGTTCTGCACACACATAATTTATGCTTTGCTTAACTGAGAGTGTGGCTTTGATGTTCTTTCTGGGTTTTATTTACACGATTTATGTTTTTTAAATCCCTCTTGGCACTGAAAACAAGCACAGCTTAATAAAGCATGATTTTGTCATTTACCTTTAAGCACAAAGTGAAGGAAAATGCAACAGCATTAAAACGGTGATGGAGGCTTTGCATCAGACAAAGGTCAAGACCATATTCAAGTTCTCGATGAAACCGAATCTGGAAATATTACATGTTAATATTTGTCAGACTGAGCTCTATGATTCAAACCAGTGCATGAAGTGAATGAAAATATCAAATTTCATAAAAGTAATGAGCCAGTTTACCTTTACTTAGTATTTAAATGGCATTGCTTTGTGCTATAAATACAAATAAAGACTAGCTAGTATATGAGCACTTAAATGTATTTGTTTTTTTATATTTCACCTAGTTTTCCTGCAGTGTGTGTTAGTCTAGTTTGGTTGGTATTACTAATAGCATGAGCAGATATGTCTAGTAAGGTCAGAGTTCCTCCCCAAAGCTCTGCATATGAGTGGGCTGAATTCAGCTAACAGCAGAGGAGTCACACTTTAAAGTGTGTTTAGGGACTCCAAAGAAAAAAAAAATGTGATATACCATGTGATGTCACCCTGCATTTTTGTGTGCAATAACGTAGCAGAGTTTCTGGACGGAATGAATATCAGTGGCTGCTGGGAATCATGAGTAACAGAGCTTAAATCTGCAGTTGCAGCTGTATAAAGGAGGAATCATCTCTTGCAACCTGGTGCAATTCCTGCTGTAATTAATCCACTGTTAAAAGACTTTTTATGTATGATGTTAGGAAGAAGAATTCTCAAGGAGGAAAAAAGGGACAGAGTCTCCATTAATTATGTTGGAAATGATGAGTTTCAGATTAATTTGATAAGCCTATCACAGTCATTTGAAACTCTGATACACAGCTTCTCTTTAGCTGGTGTATAAATATACTAGCTGGTTACTGTTATCTATTGCATATCAATTAAATAAGCGCCCATATATTTTGGTATTGTACTTTGTGTGAATATTTTGCTTAATTTCCTCAACCGTGAAGCATTAAGAGAGAGAAATGTAATAAATTAACCTGCTATTACTTTTTTCTGTTGCCCGCAGAGGAGGTGTGAGGGTCTGCATTTGGTGTATAAATGGGTTTGCATGGTTAAATCATCAGTCTGATGGAGTCCATTTAGTGCTATGAAATGTACACATGCACACACATACACAATCATATATGTTCAGAGCCAGTGCTCTTAAATTAAGCCAAATCAGCTGACATAGCAGAGCTCAAACTCCCTGGCTGGCACACAAATCACTACACACAAACACAAAAATATGTAAACAGCAGTCAGTTCATCTATTTACATTAGATGTCAAATATCATTTCAATGTATTTCATTTTTATTGCTTTGACAGTGACAGTCTTCTTACCAGATTAATGAAAATGAATGGGAAAGCTGCCTCATTCTCAGCAGGTCATTGTGATAAGTAAAATAACCCATGAATTAGAGAGACACTAAGAGTTGGCCTTTATTTAGAGAGTACTGTTAAAATAGTGACTTACAGCAATGTGTCTTGTGTTAAATATTCAGTAGGTTAAGTTTTGGCTTCTAGTGGTGCCATCAGCCAAAGACATGATGTAATTTTCCCATGGCTCCAGAGTGATTCCTGTTGAGGTGACTGGCTTAAAAAAAACTGGCTTTGAAATCACCAAGGCTGCATTTATTTGATCAAAAATACAGTAAAATCAGAAATGTTGTGAAATAATATTATTACAATTAAAAATAACTGTTTTCTATTTTAATATATTTTAAAATGTATCTTATTCCAGTGATGGTAAAACTGAATTTTCAGCAGCCAGTACTGAAACTGATACTAATATTTTTGTGGAATACAACACGCTTTTTTCCAGGATTCGTCGATTTAATAGTACGTTTAAAAAACAGCATTTATTTGAAATGTAACAGTCTTTACTGTCCCTTTTGATCAATTTAATGCATCATTGCTGAATAAAAGAGTACATTTCTTCAAAAAAACAAAACAAAACAAAAAAATTACTGAACCCAAACTTTTGAACAATAGTGAGGGTCCAGGGTGTCCTGCACCAGCTAAACAGCTCCCTCTGAGAAATGGGAATATTAATGGAAAGCTTTCTCCAGATATTATATAAACCTCCTTGGTGAGCCCAAGCAAAACTTTGTAATGTGTGTATGTGTGTTCAGATTTTCACTATTAATTCCCCATACTTCATTTAATTTTCATCTAAATTTTGCAAAAAGCTTTTTCATTATGAAACATCATGACAGTAACATGTTAAAAGCCTTTGATTTCTTTCTCTGTTGGTTGATTTCCAGTAGTGCCCTCCTTATCCACACGGTTGGCATGCAGCATTACAGATGGAGAGAGAGAATTGTGGAAGGAAGAAAGAGATGGATAGTGAAGATATTGTTCACTCTCAGGGAGCAGTGGGGGAAGTGAAACACATTGCATGGGGTCTTTTCCAAATTTCTCTCTCCTGTGGTTGTGACTGTGTGTTCTGGCTGTTGAGATTCAGGCTGTGTGCCAGGTGGACTCTAACCTGCTGTCTGCCGCTTTTCAACACCTCCACTGACTTGAGGCAGACTTCTTTTGCTAACCTCTATTCCTTATATTTTAAACTGAGGAAACGCATCAGTGACTGCTTGTTTAAGGCCAACTGAGGCAATAATTGAAATACAGTTTGCTCATTTGAATTAACTGCTTAACAATTAGTTAATTTATTTTAGTGGTCTGCTGTTCTTTGAATTCAAATGCTTGTTTACTTTCTAAAGTTTTTTTTTTTTTTTTTTTTTAAATGGCATATACATACTTTTATTTCTTAAACATTTTTCTGTATTGCTAGACATGGCTAAATCTGCTAGTGTCTGTAGACACTTTATTTTTTAATCTTAGCAAGAGGAGTTATTTGTAAGTGCAGACATCTCAAGCCCCCGCACCTAAACATTTCTGGTTATTGTTTATTCAATTTTGTGTTTATCCACAGTGAATTACAATACGCCTACCACAGGCCTGACATATGGTCTGCTCATGGAAACAGTGGTGATTGGGTCATCAAGTATTATCAAGTAAACATATAATACACATCCCCACATCTCCCCATTTGACATCTGATTGTCTGCCACTCCCGCCTCTTTGTTTGTTGTCTTCATTTTTCATTTTTCCTTCTGAGGGATCTCACCTCTTCTACTTTTCTTGAATTTTAATAGTGTTGACGGAAAGGAATTGACAGCAACAGGCTCAATGACAGAACATAGACACATTTTTGTTACTTTCAAGCCTTTAAGTATTTGTGAAATAAAGGGATGGCTTGAGAGCTGGTTCCATATTTCCAAGAACCGGTGATTCAATAGAGGGTATTCGTCGACGTCACTTTTGCGCCGAAAGCGCGCTCCCTCAGCTGGACTGAGTGGCAAAAAAAACTGCTGCGTGACTGGATTTAGTAGAGGAAACTGCGAAAACGCGAGTAAAACTAACAAATTACACTAAAGGTTGGAATTGAATGTGTTCCTTACAACTTGTCAAATAAAACTAATCCATGGATATCGACATGCAGCCAGGAGTCATGTTTCATGACATTTATATGTGCCTGATTTCGACAGTGGGGAAATACATAAAGCAAATCTACATGTGAATATTTTATATAACTACAATATAGGTAGGTTTAAATCCGCGTAATCACTTATATCAATGTTATATCGTCATATTGTCCAGCCCTAAAACATATATAGTTTTATAGTATAGTTTTTGTCAGTGGTGTTTATTTGAAAACACACAATTATGCACAATATAAGATTAAAAATATTTAATTGATGAGTTTTCAACATAATATATAACAATACAATATATATTCGGTATGATTTTTACCTCAAAATCCAACATTTTGACACAAAATGATAACTGCAAATCCATGTTTCTCTGCCTGGAGTTCAGATGTTTCTGTGAATTGCAGTGATCCATTTGATTTTTTCTGTTGCTTTCTTATTTTTATTTTTTAAATATATGCCTCAGGTGTTGTGTTAAAGCTATTTGTACAGTCAGTCACAAAGCTCTTTCCCGTTTTGGATGTGTTTTGTATGTTTTTCGCGACATTCACGCTGAAAACCAATGCTGCCGTTCAGTCTTTTGCCTCTCAGTGGACGTGACCGCAGCTGTAACGGTCGACGGTGATGTCACTTGCATACCCTCTATAAGAAACGAGTCGTCTCACGCTTGAATGGATCCATGCAGCTCTTAAAGTGACAGCAGCCTAACATTCCTGCTGCCATCTGTATAATAACACTAATCGAACAACAAAAGACAAAGAGAAAATTCACTCGTTCTTGACTGAATAACTTTTGTAACTACTGTATATATAATGTAAATTTGATTTATAAAATGCAGTGTTAATTTACATTTGATTCGTTTCTGATCCTTAATGTCTGAATCTTAAAACACTGTTTATTTCAATCGTATATTTGTTCAGTTGTATTTATTTGTTGTGATTGTTATTTTTTTTTTTTTAATTACTGTGTGTTTACTTGTCTTTAATAATGCTTGAAATTTATATTAGTTAGGCTAGTTATTTTTGCTAGGGTATTTTTAAATCATAGGCAAATGTTCCTTGTGTGATTTTAGTCTATTGATTTTTGTTAATGATATTCAGCTACAATGTAATGTTTTGCAATAAGACTTCAAATAATTGTGACTATCTTAGTTTTTGTTGTTATTTTTTACCTTATTGGAATCAAAATTAGGAATCGATAAGAATCAGTATTGATCAGCAGAATCAGAATTATTAAAATTCAAACGATACCCTACCCTATTCCTTACCATTATTTTTAATTAGTTATACTATCGTTGGGCAGAACCGAAAAATGTATTACAATTTCCAACCCTAGTGAAATATAATTACATTGCGAAATATATATTAAATTGTGTCTTTATTCACTATGACTTTGATTTACCCATAATGTTGTGCAGTACACTAATTGCAGGAATTAGAATTAGAATTTAAGAAAGTTGAATTAAAATGTCATGAAATTCAAATACATTCTACCTAATTTATGTTATATATTATTATTATTATTATTAATATGTTATTTTTTCAGTATGAACTAACATTAAATAGAAATTTGGTAATATTGTCAATGTCTGAAATGCCACCTATAGAAATTTGTGTTTAATTTATATATTAATTTATATTTCATTATATTTAATACTTCATTTCACACTTCAGAATGCTCAGATTTACTAAGACCAACACATTTATTTATTTATAGTTATGTGTGTTATGTCTTTGATGTCTTTGAATACAAATTCGGCAAACTCCACTTCTTGTCAGCTTCCTTTGGCATGTGGCTAGTTCAGTTCTAATTCCAACTCATGCATTGGAAGGGATATGCTAAACTGTTTGGCATTATAATGCTGTCCTAATGTCAGGTGTTATGTATGGTCAGGCTGAACTATGCAAATGAGGTTTGATGTGGTATGCTAATTTGATGCGCTTTGACACTGATTGGTTACGTACTGATTGCATGTGTCTGGCTCTGACAGGATTGAAGAGCTTTTGATGTGTCTTTACCGTTTGACGCTGAGGGAATTGGCAGCTCATTAGCTGCTGGAGGGCAGGTAAATGCACACACATATGCAATTTTTCTCAGAAATGTTACTTCATATTGAACAGAAATAACATTTGCTCTTCTCTAGGGAGTTGAGTGCAGAAAGATCAGTGGAAATAAATTCTGCTCTGAAATGGTGTCTACAGCTGCATACATTGAATGCATTTACACAATCAATACTGTGGCCTGAACAACCTTTCCCATTTACAATATCTCAAGTAAGCTCCTATAATGAGCATTCAGAATGAGATGGAGCTTATTCCACAGAAAATAGGCAGCATATTACATTATTATTTTGACTTTGAATCCTTGTTGTAACATGGCATGCACAAATTTATCTGCTTTGCAGGGGCGACTCTCCTGAAGCCGACAGCATGCAAATGTGCTTTAACTCAAGGATTACGGTGTACCCATAACTTGGATTTTATGGAGGCATAAAATCAGCTTATCCTGTGCAAGACCTCATTCAAGATAAGCTCCAATTCAGAATTCAATGAATTGTAGGTTATATTTCTAAGATGAATATAGTCAGTCTTTCTCTTGTTAATTTAGGATACAGTGTTGAAACCCTGATTTGATTTCCAAGCTGTGGCATTAAATTAACCTTAGGCTGAAATACAGACAGAGACTGTTTACCGTAAATCCATACGAATTCATTAGCAGAGAGGACGTTTCAGAAAGGTGAAGAGGGCAGTTAACAAAGAGGCTTACATGGGATATGACTACATCTCAGACAGACAAATTCCACATAAATAATTAATTTAATTTTCCCTCTCTTCTTTCATTAAAACACCACACATTCATCAGTTCTGGGGGTTATTCTGCAGGACATTGCTGATTGTATGAGACTGTATTGAGCTCTTTGTTAGTGAATAGTCTCTCTCAGCAGAAAGTCTGGTGAGCCATGCTGCTGATGCTAGCAGCAGTATGTTGGTCTCTGTGTAGTGTCTTGGTTGTGTATAGCCCTTGTGTGTTGTGTCTGTGAGGGTGTGTGAGACATGTTTTTGTTGACGAGGAAAGGCTAGTCAGCAGCAGTTGAATGTGAGCTGCTTTCAAAGGCTCTTTTGTAGACTCTGTTTAGTACAGGAAGTGTTTGTACATTTTCATCCTCTGATGCAGAACAATCTCATTCTGCCAGGTGAAATGTTGATCCAGTTGCATTGTTGCTTACTGTTGCAGTACTACAGTGCTGAAAAATACAGAAAGCTTAAAAGGGATAGTTCACCCTAAAATGAAACATCTGGCATTTTGTTATTTTCCCTCATGTCATTCCGATCCTTTATGACATTTTTTTGTAGAAAAGTGTTTTTTATGTCCTGTAAATATCACGAAAATGAATGAGGATTGGAGTCCTTAATCTCCTGGTGGTAGACTGTAAATTCTTCAAAAATATGTTCTTACTCTGAAAAATTAGTTGTATGGGTTTCGACAAGAGGTTGAGAATATTTGTATGAATTAATCTTTTAAATATCAGATTAGAGCAAGAGACAAATGTATTGAAATCTGCTGTACTTGTGAAGAGACACATGTATTGAAATCTACTTATGATATTAATAAACCATATAAAGTATAATAATGTGCCTTTAATCGCCTATATATAATACATAGCCTAATCAGCGCTCAAACGCACACATAAAACTTGCAGCAGCGCACCGGCAAACATAATGATTATGAATGTGGCGTGAAAAAAAAAAATGTTGATGTTTTAAGGGTTAGAGAGTGTGGTTGTTTGGTATAGTCTGGAATTGTTGTATTATGACTTATAGAATGATTTAGAAATGTCAAAAATACAGATTTCGGTCCCAAGTCAGAACTGAAATTTTAAAAATGTGATGCTTTGAACGCTGTTGAGCAGATTCGTAAACGCCTCTGATTGGCCATTGTGTTGATGCGCTCATCGGATATGTCTGTGATTGGCTTCAGTGATCAACGCTTTAAAGGTGCCATAGAACGTGTTTTCAGAAGATGTAATATAAGTCTAAGGTGTGCCCTGAATGTGTCTGTGAAGTTTCAGCTGAAAATACCCCATAGATTTTTTTCTTTATTCATTTTTTTAACTGCCTATTTTGGGGTATCATTAAATATGCGCCGATTCAGGCTGCAGCCCCTTTAAATTCTCGTGCTCCCCGCCCCCGGAGCTCGCGCTTGCCTTAAACTGCATAAACAAAGTTCACACAGCTAATATAACCCTCAAAATGGATCTTTACAAAATGTTCGTCATGCAGCATGTCTAATCGCATAATTATAGTATTTATTTGGATGTTTACATTTGATTCTGAATGACTTTGATGGTGCTCTGTGGCTAAAGCTAACATTACACACTGTTGGAGAGATTTATAAAGAATGAAGTTGTGTTTATGAATTATACAGATTGCAAGTGTTTAAAAAATAAAAGTTGAAAATAACGACAGTCTTGTCTCCATTAATACAGTAAGAAACTATGGTAACTTTAACCACATTTAACAGTACATTAGCAACATGCTAACGAAACATTTAGAAAGACAATTTACAAATATCACTAAAAATATCATGATATCATGAATCATGTCAGTTATTATTGCTCCATCTGCCATTTTTCGCTATTGTTCTTACTTGCTTACCTAGTCTGATGATTCAGCTGTGCACATCCAGACGTCCTACCCTTGTGTAATGCTTTGAACATGAGCTGGCATATGCAAATATTGGGGGCGTACATATTAATGATCCCGACTGTTACGTAACAGTCGGTGTTATGTTGAGATTCGCCTGTTCTTCGGAGGTCTTTTAAACAAATGATGTTTATATAAGGAGGAGGAAACAATGGTGTTTGAGACTCACTGTATGTCATTTCCATGTACTGAACTCTTGTTATTTAACTATACCAAGGTAAATAAAATTTTTAATTCTAGGGCACCTTTAAAAACTTTGTAAATAGATGTCAATAAAGCTCTTCACTGAGCGCTTGCACAGATTCACACGGAGGTGTTTGAAAGCGGGTATCTATCGTCGGACCAGTCAAATTCAAACACTTCCGTGTGCTTTCAAACGCTCCCGTGCATTGATCATTGTAGCCAATCACAGACATATCCAATGAGAGCGTCAACGATGGCCAATCAGAGGTGTTTACGAATCCACTCAGCACTCAAAGGCGTCACATTTTTAAAATTTCAGTACCAATTGGTACCGAAGTCGGTACTTTTGACAACTCTAGAATGATTTTATGTGAATTATGAAACTGATAGTTCTGTTCCTTGATGTCAGTTGGTCAATACAGCGTTCCAGCCAATTACTTCCTTTCTAATATCCAAGATCAGTTATGATGACTAACTTCACCTATTTTGTAGTGGTCAGGTTTAGTGGTTACTGGGTCGTCATGCCATGTATGTGATCAGCCATGCATCCACCTGTGCTCAGGGCATATTTGCCCATGTGTTTGTGTGTACTGAATTCCCTAGTCAGCACTGTGAGACAGTCATTACTCTCTTTGTTTAATGACTGGCTCTTTACACAACCAGTGTCTCAGTCTCTTTTGAAGAGAAGCGAAGAATCTAATAGCACAAAGGCACGGCACTTTGAATGTATTGGTGTTTTTCTTACACATTTCACTTTAGATTATGGAGATTTTTCAACAAAAAGTATATTCAGAGAGAAGAGGGTAAAATGAAACATCTCAGCCCTTGGGCCAAGTTGAAGTCCTTTTTAGTAAGCTGTCTTTGGCACACTCTTGTCATATAAAATGACTTTTAGTGTACACTAACAGCAGGAATGTCCCTAGAGTAGCCTGGGGTCAAAGGGAAGGGAGATCTGTGCCTGATAAGAAAGTGCTCTTTCTCTCAACTGGAAAGTGATGTCATAAACGGACACACTGTCAGGTCATCCGGGTTAACTGATTTACTGACAAGAATTAATGATGCTGACGATTTTGTGCCTGAAGATCTCTCCGTTGAGGCACTGATAAAACAGCACTATTGTGTTTAATGGATGCAGAAGGTTTAGAGAGACCCTTTTATTTGTTTTTTCTTGAGTCCGCCTCTATGTCTGTTTTAATTAGCGGTTTATTGTTGAGCAATGTTTACACAGCTTCTCTTTAATTGCTGAAATGAGAGTGTGTCCCACACCGCAAATGTCAACTCATTTAATGGAAACATTCTGTATATACATGCCTGAAGAACCCTGGCCACAGTCTTTTTAAATTTTGACAGCTGTAGATTAAAATCTCATTATCATTCCTCTGTCCTTCCCCATGACTTCCCTACTGTCTGCTACATTACCCACAATGCTCTGATGTGACTTTTTTTCTAATGGAGCCCAGAAACAAGTTTCTTGCTTTCTCACAAGCCATCAATCACTCTATTTTGTGCTCTTTTCTCAGCAGGGTTGCGCAGTGAGAGACCTTGGTGGCAAATTCACTGTTGCTGCACTTTTCTGTGCATTTTTTTTACTGCAAAAACATCTGTTGTCTTCACTAAACACCCGTAATCCAGTTGAACCATGCTAAATGCACAGAAATAGTGCTGTATCTTGGGAATTGAGTCATTTTCATTCTTTGTTATTTGAAATGTTCAATACTATTTGTCTGGTGCAATTGATGCTGCACTATTACTGCTTGCAAAAAGCAGGCTTCAAAGAAATTTGTTTAAAAAAAAAGAGGCTTGTATTTTCTATTCATGGCAGCAGTTATTGGTTTGTGCATTACCTGATTTGCATAATTCCTTTAGTGAATCAGGCACCAAAACAATGTTGACAGAATGAATAATTCAGATGTGGGAAGTTTCATAAAATACACTTAATTTAAACATTTAACTTTCCACCCTGTCTCATGCAAAGCATCCTGGGAACTGGTATCCTCTGCCCAGTTTTATTATGCTTTAGGGGTTGTTCACACAGGATGCATTTTCCATTCCAACACTCTACTTTTCCATTGTTTTTCTATGTAAACACGCTAGACAACTCGCATCTTGCATCTTTTGCAGCGTCTCGCACATGACACGGCGTCAAAATCAGTTAAACTTTTAAAAAACACATCTCGAGACCTTGGGTTTTTTCCTCCATTCCACTGCCCGCATCTCACGTTTTTCAAATAAAAAATGCGTTCTGTTTGAACTAGCCCTTATAGTGTCATTTGACAATCTAATCAGCATCAGTTTCCTCTCCGGCCAGAATCACCTTAGCCGTTACAAGGAGCTCATCTCAGTTGTCTTTGAACAGGGTTGCCACATCAGCCACCAGCAGTTCTTTCAATCTCTCCATTCAGGCATCTAATAAGCTGCAGTAATCACCCTCATGTTCATTTAGCTTTGATCATTATAAAGGGTATGTCGTTCTCCAGATGCATGAGTGTGGAAAATGAGTCTCATAAAGATGCCAGCCATGTGTGAATCTCTCTGGAATCTTACAGACAGATGCTGAATTAGCCATAGCAGTATATATAATGCAGTTTGATGTAGGTTTTTCTTTTCTTAAAGCCAGATCAGTATGATTTTATATGTGATTCCAGTGTTCTTTGGGCTGCTGACAGCATGCTTGATTTAACACAAATTAACATTTAGAAATCAGAGGGAGGAGGGTAAAAGGATTGTTTACCATAGTTCTCCCTCTCTCACTTTTCTCTCTCAAAAATGGAAGTGGGTGAGAGAGAAAAAGAGTCAAATTATAAATACTGTACTCTGGTACTGTTTGTTATTGAGAGTGTTGTACAGAGATTGATCTGTGTGGCCCCTGAGACACTGGAGTCTCTCTGACACAGTCTGAATAACAACCCTATAGGTATAAGAGTAAAGTGGTTTCAGGACTCATCCATGGACAATACAATGATGTCATCTTTAAATAGAGAAATAACACTTTATTCTTAATACTTGAACTAGTTTACTATTTTTGTATATCTTTTTTATTGTAAAGAATATACTTTGAAAAATGGATTGTCCGTAAAGACAATAAATGGGGTCTGAATCAACAATGGACCCCATTGGCTATCATTGTATGTACAAATTGTATGAACAGTTAGTTGTATTTCACAGAAGATAGAAAGTCATACAGGTTTGGAACAACAGGAGGGTGAGTAAATAATGAGCTATCCTATTAAAACATTAACCTTTTTTTTGACTATAGAAAATGTTTTCTGTGATTTCTGTGATCAGTCTAAATTTTGCAATGTTTGTCTAAACTATATTAACTCAACAAACAGACAAATGTGAATCATGGAAATATTGCAGTTGAGCGATATGCTTCCAGATAGTAACCAGATTTTCTCTGTCACCGGTTCTTGCCTTAATTGATTTGATTAGATAAGAAGTGGGTGTCTCAGTCATTTTTGTGTGGAATAAAATGACTCCGGTGCCTAATTAGTAATGTGTATTAGTGTATTAATGAATTAGAGATTAAACTTCACTCAGACGACCAGGGCTCTAATTAATTCTGCTCATTTGCATAATAATAAGCACACATGACATTAGAGATGTGTGAAGGTAAGCGTAAATACAAGCTAACAGAAGTGAGATTTGAATAAAAGTGTTTATTTGTCAGAGAGGTAGATGGCCATTAGGCACAGACTTTTTTTCCAGACCCAGTGAGAGGTCAGTATTTGGGGGTTGAGTGCTGTCTGTGAATCTGTAACGAATCAACCATTAAACTGAAGGGTTCCTTAAAAGTGGCATGCTCTGAATTTAAGCTTTCATTTACTCTTGGAAGCCACTTCGTCAGTCTGTTTCTCATCCTCACTTAGGGTGTACTCACACTAGGCACTCTGAACCATGCCCAAGCACATTTGACCCCCAAAGCCTGGTTCGTTTGACAAGTGTGATCGCTCCGTTCCGTGCCTGGGCGTGGCTCATTTAGCCAGCCCTGGCCCGCTTGGAAGATGTGGGCCAGAGCGCGGTTCACATGCAGTGTGAGCGCTAACCGTGCTGGAGCACGGGACAGTTACTACTTTTGTGTGCGCTACTGTCATCATTATGACGGCAAACATCTTTACTACTACTTTGATAGTACACTTATCAATTCATGTAATTAATTTGAGTGTATTTGGGTTTATAACGGGTCTGATTGCAGGACAGTAGCGCTCAGGCTCGGTTCAAGCTGGTCGCACGTCTTCACATGATGTGAATTCGCAGGTCAGAGATCACCAAACTTGAACTTTGGAATGCAGCGAAATTTTTCGCACGAGCTTGCGTTTCCGGTCTGATGCATTCGCATGCGCTTGAATGGAAGTCAAAGGAACGAAAAGTGCAGTGTGACCGCACCTTTACTCTTCTGATATACCTTTTTATAGGTTTAATTGCTGATTATAGGTCATCTAAACAATTTACAGACTTGTTAAAAGTGCTGCATACATTGAAGAAGATTGGTTGGTATTGTTAGGAGAGGAGATTTAGTTTTATATTTTTTTTCTAGAGTTGCTGTTGAGCTACAGTATCCTCCTTGTCCTGTATCTGGGCTGTTTGTGAGAGTGACATTCCAGTCATAATTTCCTCTGCAGGGATCCCATTCTCATTAGGGGGAAGATTGTCTTCATGCAGAGACAAGAGAACAGATATTTTATTTTCCTTTCAAGTTCAAATTTATAGATATTTAAACTATGCCACTCACCGTCTATTTTCTTCATCAGTCTGTCGGTCGGTTGGTATCTCTGTCTGTTAGTGTGGCCTGTGAAACCTTTAAACTCCACGCTGTCAGGTTTTGATTTGGTTTTGTTACGCAGTGCCGCTCTGAAACTGATGCTTGCTGATCTGGCATCTCGGTGAACCAAATGTTACAGTGTGAAAGCAAACACCTTCCTAATGTGATGTTTTAGCACTTCTGTTGCTGTATTTAGGCTCTAGATCTTAAAAACTGTCAGCTTTAGAATTTGGTCTGTTGGTGTGTGTCTTAGAATGTGTTTTGTATTATGCAATAGCACAGTCATGTAGGGCTCTGCACCACCTTCTCCACCTGTCCTTATTTTCCACAATATTTTATTAGTGCTATATGATAGCTGTAGTGATAATGTTGTGATTATCAAAAAAGACACCAAGTTACAAGGCCAAATTGGAATAATTGATTATTAATGGTATACCATCCAATGCTTTGAATAAGTTGATAACTGGATTAGTTTATTTTATAAATCATTTAGACAGTTTTTTAACCGAATGAACTAAATTCAAAAGAATCATTTGTTTAACACTTGCACATTGCCACTTCTCTCATCATGAACATGTCAAGGAGATCTATAGGGCCTAAATGGCATGAAACCCTTAAGTAGGCTATAATTTGAGGACAAGATTGTCAAGACAGCCATTAGATACACAGCAAGACTTGAAATAAATGCGGTATTTTTCCCCTTTAAAGCCATATTATAATCAATACCGCCAGCTCACAGTTGCCCTTTAAGGGAAGTCAACCGTTTTTGTGTGTGAAGTGGTCTTCAGTTCCCAGACCATTAGAGCGACAACAGCAAGAATCTGAGTATATGCGAGTTTGTTGAGAGGCACTGAAATAATCTTCATTGGCAGCATTGGCATTGTTTAGAGAGAGACTGGCATGCTAGTTACTTTCAAGCATTCATTTGCAGAAACTTTTTTATGTGATGTGATTTATGACAGTGTTTCATTGTGAGAACATATGTTCTAATATGTCTCTCTCTCTCTTTTTTTTTTTTTTTTGTCTTTTGTCTTTCTGTCACTCTCCTCTCTTGCACATGGACATGTGGACCTGACATGATGATTGACAGGTAAGGGAAGCTGAATCTTTTTGTGACAGTTTGTGTTGTGCTGTCTCTTGTCTAGCTGATAGTCATTGCTCCTTCACAACACAATTCACAATGTTGTGAAAGTCAATGTCTGTGACACCTAGGGGTTCTGTGGCAGTACTGCAGGAAATCAGCCAATATTAAAGGTGCTAAAGAGGATGTTTTGTTTTATACATTTTTGCAATATTACTTGAAACTGTCTTTACTAACTGATAAAAGACTTTATTAGGTGCACTGAAAGGAATAATATTAATATACATCATCTGTGCACGAGGTAGGGCCTTAAAAACATCAGCCAATCATTTACGTGATCATCGAGTAAACGATTGGCCCTCTGGCTTGTCAATCACTGCCGTGACGTTTCTTGTGAGAGACGAGCGCGACTGCGCGCTAAAGTAACTTTCCACACTCCACAGGCGCCGCATACATGTTTTTGTCAGGAGACAGGAGTAATAACTCCATATTATGAGTTACCTGCGGTGAGTCCGACATAATCAATCCACTAACACGACACAGCGAATGCCGGTGGTAAACACCTGTGTTCCAATACTCGTGCACAAGTTTTGGGAGGCGTTCCCTCGAATGTGAAGGAGGGGGGGTTGTTCTTACGCATGCGCTCATTTCAAAAACTCAGTAACAGTCTTTGGTTTCTCAGTCGACGAAAAGATCCTCTTTAGCACCTTTAATGTCTTTGAAAGAAGTATTTTATGTTCACTAAGTCTACATTTATTTGATCAAAAATATAGTAAACAGTAATACTGTGAAATATTCTTACTATTTAAAATAAATATTAAAATATATTAAAATAGAAAACTATTTCTGTCATGTCAAAGCTCAATTTTCAGCAGCCATTACTCCAGTTTTCAGACAGTACCCCATGATCCTTCAGAAATCATTGTAATAATAAATAAATAAAAAAATTAAAAATGCAGAATGTTTCCTGTGATGGTTAGGTTTAGGGATAGGGGTAGTGTAGGGGGATAGAATATACAGTTTGTACAGTATAAAAACTATTACGCCTATGGAGAGTCCCCACTAAGATAGCAATGCGTGTTTGTGTGTGTTTGTGTGTGTGTGTGTGTGTGTGTGTGTGTGTGTGTGTGTGTGTGTGTGTGTGTGTGTGTGTGTGTGTGTGTGTGTGTGTGTGTGTGTGTGTGTGTGTGTGTTCTGGACAGCTGACTCATTTTAATGGCTGAACGTCCTCACACTGTATCCAACAAATTTAAAAAATGAATTGTAATTTACATCATCTGCTTGTATAATTATTGTTTTTCATTATTCTCAAACCACAACAGATATGTTGTGATTCGGGGTTTGAAATGAACACCCGCCAAATGCATATCAACACACTAGCCAATTTGGCGGGTTATAATTCATAAATTATGTTCTATTGCTTTGCACCGCATCACTATCAGAGCCCTTTCCCTAAAAGGAGCCTCAAACATTAGCAAAACGACGTGAAATTGTCTTTAATGACCATGCACACACCGGCGACACCCAACTACAACTCCGGCTGTTCAAAATCATGTCGCACCACAGCGTCACTCACATAGTTTTCCATTAAAATACAAGATTTAGGACAAATACATGTACGTACTGACTTCACCCTAGGAGACTGTGTATTGTGCATTTTTCAGTAAAAGGTTTGTTTTTGTGGTTTGAATAAATATACTTCATATAGAAAAATAATATATATTGTGTTTGTGTTTTTCAAATATATTTATTCAAAACTCTATACTTTCTTGAAGTTAGCTTTTGCCTGTATTGTGATTAGAGTGACTGTTTGGGACTGCTGCCTTGAACTTGAGAATGTAAGTACAGAGTGACGCGACCACTGAGCGATAAGCCTATCTGAGATGTCCGCAACGGGGCGCTTTCCGTCTGCTGTACGGCCAGTTAACGCTTCGCCAGAGCCCTAGGAGAAAATTAAGAGGCCACTTTGTCCAACCCATTCTCATAAATGCCAAGTGTCCAAGAAAACATTCTAGCTTCTTTATTGCGTCTTTATTGATGCAGATAAACTCATGGCAATTATAAGAGAAGTCAAGGACAGCTTTTTTTTTGTTTGTTTGTTTCCATTTAATTTTATTTGAATGGTATCCGCAAACAGTGACTGACTGTTATGAAGCTGAAAAGCAATACAATAATTCAGAATCAGATTTCTGGTTTATTTCTGATATTTTTGTTTTGTCTAGAAGAAGATCTGAATCGCTGGTAACTTCAAAATTTAGTAGCCAAATTGGCTGGTGAGTGAAAAAGGTCATTTTAAATACTGGTTGCAGTATTTCATTGACAGATAGCTACTCATGATGTCAGATTCTACAGCTTGCCTTCTTCTGCCATCCTATCTGTCTCTGTCTCTCTTTAATCTGTTGTCTTTCTTCTAATGAATCAACCTGTCTTTTTTAAACCCCTGGTATCCTGACTGCACCTGAGACATTCTGCCATATGCTGTGGAATCATTGATATGCACACCGGCTTCTCCCCCAGAGCGCACACACACATATACACACAAACAAACAAAACCACCGTAATTAAGGCAGCATTTGAACGAGCATTCCTGCAGTGATCGAGCACTACAGTGATTGATCATGAAAATACCACACACACACACACACACACACACACACACACACACACACACACACACACACACACACACACACACACACACACACACACACACACACACGTGTAATATTAATTTGGTTATATATAGAGCTGAATATCAAACCTCTTTCCCCTAATCAGTGCTGTGTATATGTGAGTGTGTGTACATCTGTGGCTAAATACCAGACTCATTAGGCTGTTATTCAACGCCACTTGCTGTGTTTTTTCCTCCTTCCTGATTGGATTTTCAGTGCTCAGAGGCTGTTGCTCATGACGATGAGGAGGTTGAATAAATTAAGCTCGCATGAAAACACACACATACTGTATATGCAGACACTGCTTCTCCACAAAAGTATTTGAATATTTTAGATGCATTTAGCCAATTACAATGATGGCTATTATTAGTGTACTGAGATGAGAGTCCATGTTGGTCCAAACCTTGCATTTTAGGCACCATTCTGGTTAAATGCTAGTTCTAATTAATGTCTGGGATTTAAAATACCCACATGATTTATCTTCATTGGGCTAAGAAGAGTCGTATTTACCATAGACACGGCTGTGAGAATTTGCCAGACATTTCATTATTCTCATGGTGGGTTCAGCAGCTGTTTTCTCTGGCTCATGTTGCCTTTGTTCACAGTTTTCTAAGTAAGCAAAAAAGATGATCACAACATTTAAATGTGAAGGTTTAGAACTTAAGATCCACAAGGGATGTTGTTGTTGTTGTTGTATGTGTGTGTATCCATATGTGTTTACAGTGTGTGTGTCCCTTGTGCTCTTAGACTAATTAGATTTTGTTCTGTTGGGTAATTGAGTTACTGATCATCTCTGGTTTTATATCTGTTAGTCTGCAGTGTTCATCTTCATGCGATCTATTGACTTTGAGCATTAGGTATGTTGTTTTTGTGTATTTTATTGGGCTGTCAGCTTATTACATGTGTGTGTGTGTGTGTGAGAGAGAGAGAGAGAGAGAGAGAGAGAGAGAGAGAGAAATTGAGATTTAATTGTATTAATATTATATACAATAATAACTATAATAACTCTTATATAACGTGTATTCTTAAAGAAAAAAGCAAATCAGTTCACAATAACAGTGATGAAGCTGTATGAAATCAGATGGTACACTAAGACTTCTGTGGATTTTTTTTGTCCTTTAAACCTTGCATTTGTTCCCCAGAATTTCAGCCTGTCTGCAATCAGTTTCTGTCAGTCAGCATCCACCGGAGGCATTTCACTTGATTAGAACACAAAAAAGCCTTTAGCGCTGTTTACTGCAGGTTTTTTGAAAACCTTTACTGTATTCAATTCTGCTGCAGCCGACATGTTAGCAATAGAAGGAGCGACCACACAGATGTGCATTCACTTGATGTTTTTGGTTTAGCTGCCTTCAGCCTTTAATGGATGAATGCTTCTATATTGATCAGAGCCAGTTTGAAAGAGGAAGTGAAAATTCTTGTGTTGCGAAGTAGAATTATTTCTCAAGCCAGCTTGACATATACAGATTTCTCTGCATGCATCATTTTCATGACATGAAGGAAAGTCATGATGACAACCATATGTTGCCTGTGATAATGAAGGTATCAATTCAAGGTCTATAAATGGCTGAAATTAGCAGTGATTAGGACTTTGGAGGCATTTATAGTTATTTTGTGATTTGATTATTTTAGGTTTTTGTTTCTGTCTTCTGAAGTTTTTATATGATCCTGCAATGTGACTTTAAAAACAATTAAAATATGAATTCTCTCAATTAATATTCAGTAAGAGGCATTTAAAGTTTAAAACATAGTTTAAAGTAGTTTTAGATGTAGTATAGCATTCTACACTGCAGGATGTGTCAAATTCTCAAAAGTAATTTATATTTAATTACCCATAAATCTCCAGTAGCATCATGGAGTCATTAGGACAGCTTATATCATCACACTGAGCAGAAGGAAGCATCTTTTAATCAGGGAGGAAGTAAAAAGGCCTGCTTGTATTAAATGAGTCTTTCATCTAACAGAAGCCTCAGTTGCTGTTCATATCCATTTTACTATGTCCTTCTTTCATTAGTTTTGTCACTAAACAGGCTGTGTGACTGAGTAAAGTCAGCACCACTAATGAATTTGAATGTGTTTTTTTTTACTGTTGTTGTCTTTGTCAGTGAAATAACCATAAATATCATTATGCGATTTATCTCATTGGACTGTAGTGACCTTGCTAGAATATTCCCTCTTTCAGGTTATTAATGCTCTTTTAGGTGAGATAATGCTGTGGTAACAGCGTGAGCAAGAGAGGAAGAGGACGGGTGTTTATTTCCCCGGCAAGACTGTGACCTTGGGCTCAGGTGGGGATGTTGAGTTTGGCTCTTGGTCACTAAGTGGTGGAAGGTGAGAGAGAACGAGAAAGAGAGAGAGGTGTTGAAAGCAAAGGTGGTAGAAGAGACTGAAGGGTGTGAGTGATGAAGAGATGGGCACAGATGATCTGTGTGAACTGGTGAAAGGGCAGAGGAGGAGACGAATAGAAGAATAGTTTCATTGAGAAGGGATTTGTTAGGTTATTAGTGTATGGAAACATCTTGGGATCAAATACATAAATGTCTTCATATCAGTTTCCCTCCTTATTAGACTTTATAAAATGGTAGATGAATCTTTGACATTTGGGTCAAACCACTTACACAGTTTAACCCTGATTTTAATGCTGTTATCTGCATTACAAAGAGCAGAAAAGGGTGGGACATTATCGTGTACGTGATCAATAGTAGCTGTCGATTATAAAAACATGCATTTTATTTAGTACTGAAACGTATCAGGCATGAAAATAAAAATTGATCATTGTGCTCAATATTTCTGTGTGCTGTGAATTTTATTCTTACTAGAGCATCACATCATTTAGCTTAAGACTGGAATGCACTGCACAACTTTTGCCTAGATTTTTGCCAGGATTTGCAGTCTGGACCAGTCGACCATAGTTGCCGAAAGTCTGAGCCAGTTTGCAAATTTTTTGTGAGTCAGAGTTGACAGATTTCAAAGAAAATCATGTAGTGTATAATGGACACAGACTCAGATTTTTATATATTTATTTATTTTAGCTTCATACTATGATTCCATCCAGTTGGAGGATATCAAACTTTATTCAAACTTACAGCAACATGCTAATGTTAAAATCTACAAAAAGCAGTTTTGTGTCATGCTGAGTCACTCTTTTTGCATGGCGTGGAGTTGCTGTCCATGTAGAGCATTTCAAATTGGTTACTTATGAAAGTCAGTGACAATTAGAATGCTGCCTTAAAAGGCAGCTGTCTGTATGCAGATTTGCACTTGTCTTATTAAGATTCCCATGTTTATACGTGCTTTTAAACATGGCAGAGCTGTGCTGGAGTTTGTTTTCTCCTTTCTAGTCAGATTTGTAAATCAGCAATCATAGAAACGACCCCAAGTGTTTAAGAGGGTCTGTTCAGTGACTGTTAATTTGCATACAGTATGTCATCTTCCTGTTGGAGTTTAGTGTGGGTTGTTAGTCAAGGCCTGAAGGTTAAGTGGTCCCTTTCTCACAGTGCAGCAAAGAGCTTTCACCTCCTCTTTGCTTTTTCCACAGAAACAACCTTCAATATCCTTTTTCTACCAATTTACAAGTCTGTACATAGAGCATTTTAGTTGGCGTTCAGCCCCTTTAAAAAGAGCAAGGAAGGAATATTCTCAAGGAGGATGTCATTAAGAGCCTATTGTGAGCTTTGAGGTCCAATTATTCCTTCTCAAACTAACTCCTTTAAACCAAACAATATTTCCTCCTGTCTACAGAATCATTCCATTTAAGAAAAAGCCAATTTGCTGGAGACTTTGACCTTCTGATAAAAATACAATGAAATGATGTTCTCTCTTAATGTGAGCATGTAAATATATACAAACATCTATTTGAAATTCAGTTGGTAATAAACATAATTTCTTTTAGGATTTAAACAAAGAAATGTCAACACACAAGGTACTCTTTGAATCGTTCTCAAATCGAATTGTTATGCAGAGAATATATATTTTTAGTGGCCATTGCATCAGTCTTCAGTGTCACAGAAATCATTCTAATATGTCCTTTAAACATATAATCTTCTGATTTGGTGTTCAAGAAACATGAATTCATTAAGCCCTCATCTAGCAATCCAAATGCTTCAAATAGCAATTAAACATCTAAAAGTATCCTTATTTGTGTTTTCTGAGAGGAGTACCTTTCCTTTGTCCATGAAACATGCCATTTTTCTCTGCTCGCTTCACCACTCACGCTTTCCCTCTGCAACTTCTTCATTAGTCCAAGTTTGGTATCGCTTTAAAGAGCAGCATTCCAACTTTGCGAATATTCATAGCGAATTTTTGATGGCATGAGTCTGAACCAGTGAAATGTGATTTTCAAACTCATGCTGATGTAAACAAATCGATCTTACTTGATTGACAGATCCGCGTGCGTACAATGACGTACTCTGACATTGGCGATCCCGATACACATATAGAATTACAGAATTACAGTACTTTTTAAAGTTTAATATATACAGTATCTCACAAAAGTGAGTATACCACTCACATTTCAGCGTCCATTTTATTATATGTTCTCAAGGGACAACACTATAGAAATGAAAATATGCTATATGGATATACTTTAGAGTAGACAATGTGCAGCTTGTATAGTAGTACAGATTTACTGTCCTCTGAAAATAACTCAAAATACAGCCATTATTGTCTAAATAACTGGCAACAAAAGTGAGTACACCCTAAGTAAACCTGTCAAAACTGTGTCCAAAGTGTCAATATTTTGTGTGAGCACCATTGTTATTTAGCACTGCCTTAATCCTCCTGGGTATGGAATTCACCAGAGCTGCACAGGTTGTTGCTGGGATGCTCTTCCACTTCTCCATAATGACATCACGGAGCTGCTGGATGTTAGACACATGGTGCTTCTCCACCTTCCACTTGAGGATGCCCCACAGGTGCTCAATAGGGTTCAGGTCTGGAGACATACTTGGCCACTCCTTCACCTTCAGTTTCCTCAGCAAGGCAGTTGTCATCTTGGCGGTGTTTTTGGGTTGTTATCATTCCGTTCAGCCCAGTTTCTGAAGGAAGGGCATCATGTTCTGCTTCAGAATGTCACAGTACATGTTGGAATCCATGTTTCCCTCAATGAAGCCGAGCTCCCCACTACCAGCAGCAATCATGCAGCCCCAGACCATGATGCTACCACCACCATGCTTGACTGTAGGCAAGACACAGTTTTCTTGGTACTCCTCACCAGGGCGTCACCACACATGCTGGACACCATCTGAGCCAAACAAGTTTATCTTAGTCTCATCAGACCACATGACCTGGTTCCATTAATTCATGCTCTTGGACAGGTTGTCTTCAGCAAACTGTTTGCGGGCTTTCTTGTGAGCCAGCTTCAGAAGAGGCTTCCTTCTGGGATGATGGCCATGCAAACAGACTTGTTGCAGTGTGCAGCGCATGGTCTGAGCACTGACAAGCTGACCTTCCGCTTCTGCAACCTCTAAAACAATGCTGGCAGCACTCATGCATTTGTTTTTTGAAGCCAACTTCTGCACCTGATGCACAGCACAAGGTCTCAACTTCTTTGATTCAACTTCTTTGGCCTGTTCGGGTGGAACCCATCTTGGAAAACCTCTCTTTATGACCCTGGCCACTGTGCTGTAACTCAGTTTCATGGTGTTACCGATCTTCTTATAGCCTACGCCATCTTTGTGGCGAGCAACAATTCTAATACTCAAATCCTCAGAGTTATTTGCCATGAGGTGCCATGTTGAACATCCAGTGATCAGTATGAGAGAATTGTACTCAAAGCACCAAATTTTAACTGCTCTAATACAAGATCCACACATTTGTATGGTCCTGTCAAGCAGACAAAAACATGAACATGATGAATAGGACATGTGTTTTGCATGGGTAACATACAACTGTTATCACTTAGGGT
Source organism: Chanodichthys erythropterus (assembly GCF_024489055.1). Taxonomy (NCBI): domain Eukaryota; kingdom Metazoa; phylum Chordata; class Actinopteri; order Cypriniformes; family Xenocyprididae; genus Chanodichthys; species Chanodichthys erythropterus. The sequence goes on along the minus strand of NC_090224.1, from coordinate 9,887,030 downwards.
GTACTCATTTTTGTTGCCAGCTATTTTGAAAATAATGGATGTATTTTCAGTTATTTTCAGTGGACAGTAAATCTATACTGCTATACAAGGAGCACATTGACTACTCTAAAATATATCCAAGTTTCATTTTTATAGCATTGTCCCTTGAGAAGATATACTAAATTGGTTGCTGAAATGTGAGGGGTGTACTCACTTTTGTGACATACTGTATATTTTCCTATAGATATTTGGTTTTGATGAGGTGTGTGTCAAATTAGGTGTTATTAACAGGGATTTTAACGTATGGTTGCTAGGTGATTTTGTTTTGGAACGTTCAGAAAACTTCAACTTGATTTTTCTAAAAATTGACTCTGCAGACTCTATCGACTTCAAATAGGTGTAGCTCAGTCATTTGTTCTCTGATTCCAACAAATCAATTAATAGATTGTGAAAATATCAAAAAAACTAAAATTTGCTCATTGCAATATATATATATATATATATATATATATATATATATAATATACATATAATTTTATTTATTTATTTATTTATTCTGCTAAATGGAGAGATCACATTTATCATCACATCTGGTCTGATCAGCAGGTCTCAGGATTTAGGATAGCCCCTGATGTGAGAAATAATACAGATAGAGCAAGACCTGAAGAAATAAGTTATCAGACATAATTAGCCTATATGAGATTGGACTTTCCCCATAGATCTTCTGTCTATTTTCTATTGACCCGACACTTTAATGCAGGTTTGTCAGAACATCTTCTAGTGAGGATTTTCAGTGTTAATCTAACTCCTTTTTAAGTATGAGTGGGATTAAGGGATGTATTATTGATAAAATAAACCCGCATTGTGTGTAATAAAGCTAAGCCTAGCTTGTATTTAAAGTGGGCTTTGCAATGATCACGACACAAAGGTGCACGCATTAAGACGTCTGATCAATACCTGTTTCCTCTCCAGCATCTCCAAACAGCCCTTCGCACAAGGAATATCCCGGTAATCAATCACACTAGAGAAAAAGAAAAGAGTGAGCGAGAGAAAGCACTGTTTACAGATGCACAAAGGACTGAGCTGGACTGAAATCTGACAGACTGGGATTTGACCATGCACTTCTGTCCTCCTGCTGTCATAATATTGATTTAGAAATAATTACTGACTGCTTAGCCATTCCTCTCTCGTGTGTTCCTGTTCAAGACAACCTGCCCTCCTGCACCCCATGTGCCAACCTTACACACTCACACTCATACCACCCAATCTACACTCACCTACCAGCGTCCCTCACCTCGTCAATTATACATTCAGATAATGTCTGCTTGAACATTCACTGGCACACATTCAGCCTGCCTGCAGTCTGTGCTCAGTGTGTATGTGTGTGTGTGTGTCATTAGCAGAGCTACACTATAACAGTTATTGTGATTTTAACGGTAAAAGACTGTAAAAATGCTACAGTAAAAAAAAAGAAAAAAAAAAGTTAATTGGTTTGTCTGTTAGGTTGTTCGTTCAGGCATTGGAATACACTGAAATACACTATTCTATTCTATTCTATTCTAAAGTTCTATTAACTTCTATTTTTGAATTCCATTATTATTTTCTGTATTGGAATATGGACAAACAAATGGATAGGTAAAAAAAAAAAAAAAAGATTCCTTCTAATGCTGACATTTCAGTGAGAGATAATGATAAAATTATATTTACATAAAGCTAAGCATAAAAGAGTATAATATTTCAAATTAGAGCTTAGATTCTCTCCCCGAGCCCGAGCCCGATATTTCCCGCCACCGTCCTCGGGCCGGGCCCTTGATAAAGCACGTCACGTGTCATGCGCAGCGTCTCGTCCACTCGCACTCGCAGTCTCGCACGCGTGACGCATCACACCTGCTGTGCGTGCTGTACTATTCAGTAGCTTAAAGCCTCTTTTACACTGCACGCGTGTGCGGCACGTTACGGCTGCGACGCGGCTACCGGAGCTGATTCGCTACTCTAGTCAATGCTCGTGTTTACACCAGCCGCGCCGCGGTGCTTTTGAGAAGCGTCCCAGGAGGGGCTCACTGCGCCGCTTCGCTAAAGATAGGCGCCTCGCCTATTTTTGACGCGCAGCTCAAATACAAAATAAAGTCAAAATAATCCTGTAAACTCCTGCTGATATTTCACATCACTACAATGACAGAAACTGAAGACAAGAGATTCGAAGTTGAAAAACTTTAAATTTCTTTGTTTTTGTTGTCCATAACTGGAATTTTAAGTGTGTTAACTTCATCTGTATGGCTACAGCAAAATAAAGTATGGCATAGCAATAAACACAATCAAACCAGACAAAATATAACCATTTAGCCATTAAAAACATGAAAAATTTAACGAAAACAATGTTGGCCAGGCAGTGGTCTCGCGAATCCAGCTGCTTCGCTTCTGAAATGCTTCTGGTGTGAGTTGACACCCCTCAGAAGATGGAACAAAATCTTGTCGGAGCCATAAGAACAGTGTAAACAAGGCTTAAGTACAACATGGAGCTTGAAGAAGCAAAGAAAAAAATTAAAACAGGAGAATTAACTTTGAGCAAGTCTGGAGGAAAATCAGAGGTATGGAAACATTTTAAACTAGTTTTAATATACAAACAACGCAGTTTACATGCTTCTTCCTTGTCGTATTATTCATTAAGATAATAATTAATAAATGCACGCACAATTATGAACTTGATAAATGTTACAGATATGTTTACTATGCACAAACAAATGCTTTTCAACTTACATGTGCAAAATTCAGAATTAAATGAATGTGCTGCAATTTGTACAAAAAGAGTCTGTAGTCTACTTGTTTTAGCCATTAAATAAGCACATTTAGTTTCAAGTTTAAGTTTTGTTTTGAAGAAAGATTTTCTTTAAAGTGAATTTCGTTTAGTATAAATTGTATCTTAATTTTAATACATTTTTCATCATCCAATTACCTGGATTTAACACATAAAAAGCAATATAGCAGACAATGTAATTATGACATGGAGGCGCCGGCACGCCGCGGTCACACACCTTTTGAAACTGGTAACACATGCTGTCACCGAATTTACAAATGCACATCTTGCTTGTTGCTCACACACATATTATGTTGAAATAACAATATGTTGAAGTAACATTATTAATAATAATTAATCTTTAAGAATATTTGATTGAATGCTGAATGTTGAGCTTGTTCAATTTAATAAAATTAAAACTTTAATTATGATAATTAAAATAATTTAATATTTAATATTGAGTGGCCAATTTTTGCTCATTTATTAATAGTATTTATATAATTTATTAACTGCGCAGCTCCCCCCTGTAGCCTAAATGATCTAGCACAGCAGCAAAAAAAAATCTGGCGCCGCCCCTGGTTATAACGGCCCACATATTAAAAATGGTCGGGTTTAAATCGGGCTCGGGCTCATAATTACAGTGGACGTGTCGGGCTGGGCTCGGACACAACGTGCTCGGGCTCGGGTAGGGTCGGGCTTGATTTGTTGGGCCCGATCTAAGCTCTATTTCAAATGACTGCTCTGGTACACACTTTGCAGCTTGAGAGCCAGACTCAGCATTTAATCTGCTATACTGAGGTTCAGCTCTGGGCCCTTCACTTTAATGGTTGTAGATGTGCACTATTTTAGAATATGAGTCCATAAAACACAGTATTGAGGAGAGACTCCACTCCCTTAACAAGCTGATATGAAACCTCTCCAGAGATACATGATCGTAATTGTCAATATGATCTCTGCGCTAATGTTCTGGACTGTGAAATCTGTTATTTGAAGTAGCCCTGCTACAGCGGCACTCAGCTGTGACTCTGAAAAGGCTAGGTCACTTCAGATGGATCGGCAGGAACTGAGAATCTGAGGCCTGTCTATATTGTAAACTTTTATTCTGGTTGTTTCTGCAAAATGATGCCACATGACAAAAAATCCTTTGTTTGATTGAATCAATCAGCCAACTGATTTATTGTGTTGTCAAGATTGTAAACTAATCCTAATTTCCCTGTGTTCGCCAGTGGCATTTATTGGACATGATGTATGTCTTGGCAAGAATCTGTTGCTCTATATGGCTCCATATGGCTGTGCTGATCTGAGGGAGCGTGGTGAACCAATTACACTGTTTATCTCATCTTTGTGGTCTCCACAGAGCTGGACCTCACTGTATCAGTTTCCACTGAGCTCCACGCGGCTCGCTCTGCAGACAATAGCACACTGTGAGGGGTTAAAATCTGTTTCCAGCCGATTAGATGCATTTAGCACCTGAAGACAGTCATTTTTCCTCCCCTCTTTTCAGCCTGCTCGCTTGTCAGACACAGAGTGAGCAGGAAGTGGAAGGGTGTCACAGGAAATTGGAAAGGTCATTTTTCCTTGGCCTCTCTGATGAAAATGTTCCCTAATTTCCTGTCTGTTTCTGAACATTCCGAACTACCCTGATGGACATGGACAGATCCTATAATCTTTCTAAATGCTGTCGTAAAGCCATTCCATATTAACATGGACTAAATCATTATGCACTTTAGAGTATCACTGAGTTAATCGCATTTTAGCAATTCAACACTTCCATTAAAGTGGTTTTTGCCACGGTCAACCCTTCTGACTAATATTGGATTTTGCTATCTCTTTTTGTCAGTTTCTCTTCTGTCTCCTTATTGATACAGCATAAAGAAAGCCTTGCAGTGAGTAATATGCTTCTGACAGACCTCTTTGCGCTAATAAAATGACTGTGTGTGTTGTGGCCATTAGTCTCTGGTCTGTAAATAAAAGCTCTGTCGCAAAGAGCTTGAGTGTAAAGCTTTTTCCCCTGAGAGCAAATTGCAGTAGAACTGTGGTAAAAAGGGACTGTCCTACTGTGTTGCACAAACAGTGCAATTTTTTTGTTTGTTTCTCTCATAAGTTATGTGTTTGTGTGCACATTTTAGTCTGGTACATAGTTATAAGGTAAAGATGTTTCTTTAATTAACTGTTGTTTAAACACAAATCTCTTTTCTTAGTGGACACAGCTGCACTCATTTTTCACGAACTGCTCCACTGTAATTTTCTTACGCTTGGTGCTGTTCAAGACCATTAAACCTAATGAACATAATCAAGGGTCACAGTGCCACCCAGGAACGGGTAGAGGTTTAAAGCCATTTAATAAACCCATTTGAAAATATTTTCCCCGTAATATAGATTACATTCACATCATTCATTGAAGTTTTTGAGATCAGGACTTTAACTTAAATAGCATCACAAATCTTACCTCCAGGCCTTCATCAAGTTCAGCCTCTAGTGTGCTTTTGGACAAGTTACAATGATTAAATTTGAGCAATTACAAGGATCAAGTATAGAGACCTTTTTTTCACAAGGGTTTTTAGCAAATTCTGTCTGGTTCACAGAGTCTGTATTTGTGGTTACGAAGGCACTTTGTTCATGTTGAGTTTTCAGACAGGATTATATTTCAGACTTTAATCCAGAATGTTGCTGTTCATAGATCCCATGAGATGACTAAATGGAAAGGACAGAAAATATAATCCCCTTTATGGCTAATGGTTTAAACTCTATAATATTTGGAGGTGAATGTGGTCCAAGTGGTCAGACAGTTACACTGCATTAGCAATTCATTAGAGCACATATTTTTGCTCTTAGTCTAGACGTCACTGCTCTAGATGTATTTATACACCAATTTATTATACCAGTTTACTGACCACACACTCAGTCTAGTAAAGAGTAGGGAGATGAAATGGAGTGTTTCATTGTAATTGCATAAAACTGAATGACGACAGTAAAGCGCTCTCACATTTTACCACTTCTCCAAGAATAGAGCCATTTGGATGTAGGGAAATCTGGCCATTTTGGCTGATGTAGGTTCATAACTCCAAATGTTACATGCTTTATTTACCCAGTCGGGTTGAAATAATTGCATGTTTGTAATTCAAAAAATTTGTGCAGCAAGCAAAAATACACAACCACAATGTTCCCATCGTCTTCACAAACCTCACTGTTCTTTATCTTCGTCTCTCTAAATTTCTCCCCATTATGTGTCTGGCGGTAGACAGCTCTGTTTCTCCATTAAAAAACAATAGTACTTTGTTATTTACAGCCAATTTCTGTCTGGTTTCTGTGAAGCCTGACAGAGCGAGGCAGCAGCAGCACGGCTGGGGTTGTGATCAGTCCCAAATGGAAAACAGGGAGGGCTCATTTAAAGTGATTATGGTGTTTTTAAGAGTGTGCGTGACTTTTCTTTCGAGCTTGTAACTCTAGGACTGATTCAGACTGGTTAGATGTGTTTCCAGTGTCAGAATTCTTCACTCATATTAGTTACTTTTTTTGGCTAAATAATTTTAATAGAATAACCTATTTTAAATTAATGCTGCTCTTTTGATTCAATTACACCAAAAAATATTAAGTACCAAAAGCAGAATGCTTTCTGAAGGATCATATGACACTGAAGACTGGAGTAATAGCTGCTGTAAATTCAGATTTGCTGTCACAGGAATAAATAACATTTTAAAATATATTAAGATAAAAAACGGTTAATATAATATTTATATTTTTTACGATATATTTCACAAGATACCACACAGTATATTTAACAAAATTACTGTTTTTACTGTATTTTTAATCAAATAAATGCAGCCTTGGTGGTCATAAAAGACTTCTTTCAAAAACATTTTTTAAAAATCTCACGACCTCCAACTTATTTCATTACTTTGGTTAGCTGAGCACTACCCCTTTATGTCATGGGTATGTACTGTTCATTGATTTGCAGTTAATCTTGCTGGTTCTTTCAAACTTGCCATTATAGACACTCCGGTAGTCGTTTTTAGTCTAGATGCCCTCACCACTGCAGCGTGTCCAATCTCGTCTTTTTGTTCTCACTGTGTAAATCACATTGTCTCTGAACCACATCTATGACCCTGAGCCCAGTATGCTTGGTACAAACTTTATAAAACTATTCATCACAATGACATGGGCTAATAGATCAGTACCTTAGCCTTCACTAGCTCTGAACTGGTCTTTTTTTTAAAGCAAGACCCTGTTTAAAGGTCTTCGTATCACTCAACTTCCTGAACCTACGCCAAAATTGGATCGAAACACACCAGTCAACATTATTATGCTACGTTTTATGTCTTTATCATGACAAACATTTTATATAATAGCCATTGTTCTAAGTATAAATCAGTTCTAATGCAAAAGCAATGATTTATACTCCCACAAATATCATTATGTATCTGCCGTTTTAGCGAGTATGACACTGACTGCTTTGGCATGATAAAGCGTCTTATGAAATGTGTGACACATATGCTTCATTTATTTCAAAACACTCTTTGGAATGTGTGACATATATGCTTTATTTATTCATTTATGCTTCATTTATTTCAAAACAAACTTTGGCATAGTCCACTTAATATCAAAAAGGTCAAATGATTGCGTGCTTTGCTTATAAGTAAAAATGCCTCAAGGTCAGAGCATGACATGTCAGCCAAATCTGAAAAATGACACCATACCAGAAGTCAGTGCACACCCACTCATAAATCTGTAATATAACATGCATCCCCCTGAATTTATTATGTCTGAATTTTTTAACAGGAATAAGTAAAACATGACACCTTTTATTTATTTATTTGATAATTTTTTTTTTTTTGTTTGTTTTTTGTTTATTTGATAATTTTGTTTTTTGTTTTTGTACATATTGTCTGCATTTTTGTCCACTGGTTTACTTTACTTTTTACTGAGCATTTTCTGAAGTGTGTTGCCTTGGGTCATTGTGGCCTCACTCACATTGTGAAGTCAAGCAATTGATTGCGTTGATTATGTAAATTGGTCGATTTGCGATGTGTTGATTGGTTGCACTGTTTATTCCCAGGCATGCTGAAAATGAGCTGTTATTGCAAAAATATCAAGCCTGATCTAAAGTGTGGACATTTTTTTTATCTTCATATTTGATACTGTCGCTGTGGTTAGCGCTATGGTTAGTTAGTTAATCAGAATGTGGTTGTGACTTCAGCTATTAGATCATACAGCTGTATGAACATATTTAAGAAGCTACCTTAATCTTCTGAATGAACAAAACATTTCAGGATTCTCACTTGTAAGTAATTGCTGCTGTAAAACCCAAAAAGTGACTGTGAACACAACAATAGTAAACACCTTTTCTAATTAGGCTTACACTGCATAAATCTTATCTTTTGTGATAAATAGTATAATGATATCTGCTGAGCAAACTTGGGTTGATTTCTTAGTCCCCCACAGGTTTTTTTTCATGTGTAGTTTAGTTAGCCTTGTACCCTGATATGTTTGTGTGACCAATGTGAACACCCTCAGCAAATTCCACTAGCACTGGATGCATTACAAGAGATGCAGAGACGAACAGCAATGAGAAATGCATTATACCACAATAAACAAATTATTAGTTAACTTGCACAATCTGGGGCGGATTGCTTCTGTACCAGTTGTGAACCATAATCCAGATCTCTGTTAGAAAGTAAATTTCATATAAATCAAATTAATTCTGTCAACATACCTTAATTAGGACATTTATTTATCAAACATTTATCATCTTATTGATTTGCAATATTAGTTACCAACAAGATGGCATCCTTGATGGTAAACCAGAGGGCTGTTTTGTTCTGTTATGACTTCTGATTGACCAAAACATGAATATGCCTTTGCAGAATACGAGTCAGCATGAGTTGTTGCATTCTGATATGTGAATAACATTCATACTTCATTTGACTGTTCACTGCTCCTGTAAATGAAATTGATTTAAATGCCAGTGCACATTGATTGTTGTTTTTCATTTTCATTTCATTTTATTTTGCTCTACATAGTCTTTAGACAAACTATAATTCAGTGTGTTTTTCATAATGATTTAGTTTAAAACAGGTTCTTGAAAGATGCTTAGTTATGTCAAGCCAATTTCTATTTCCTTTTTATGTTATTCACATTCTCTATTCTCTATTTTGAAATTGAAATGCTTGTTGAGAGGGTTTATGTAGATTTGGGTGCTGCTGGAGTGAACAGTAATGCTCATCCTTTTGCATGTGAGAATTTGAGAACAAGGTATGTTCTCTATTTGCAAGACAAGTCAAACATAAAGCTCCTATGACTGCAACTTCAAACACAGAGTTAATTTAAAGTACAGTTTTCACTACAACTGTATCATGATTGGTGACATCCTTTAAAAGGGATAGTGTACCCCAAAATAAATAAATGTCATCATTTACTCACTCTCGTGTCATTCCAAATCTGTATGATTTTTTTTTTTTTATCAAAATATGTTTGATGGAAGGTATGAACTGTTTGTAAATTGAAGTGGATTGTATTGTATTTACTTTTTTTTTTTTTTTTTTTAATGCCAGGCTCCAAAATGAATCATAATAAACATAGGCCTTTTTTTGGTCCAATTCAGAGCTTTACAGAGAGAAGGCTTATAAACGGCTTAAATTTTCATCTGTCTGCCTTTTTGTTTTTTGCAGAATAAAATCAAATAAGTTTGGAATGATATGAGGTTGAGTAAATAGTAGGATAGTTTTTATTTTTGTTGAAGTAATCCTTTAAATGATTTGGAATGCTGCAGGGGCAGATAAAGAGACCGTTTTCTTGCCATATTCATGCTCTTTATCCATAAGCAGGTTATAGTAGGTTATAGTTAGCTTGAAAAGCTTGAGAGTGTATGTACAGTATGTGTAAAGGGTGATAGAGAGTTCATATTGGGATTATGTCACAGACTGTGGGTGTTTGATTAAATGAGGGCTTTTGGAAGGAAAAGAGCTTCTGTTAACAGAAGAAATTCTGAAATGCAGCTCTGCTTTACTTCTAGTGCGAACGATTCACCCTACAACACTCATTCAAAGAGTTTGAGAGAAACACAACGAGTGTGTCTGCATCCCATTAACCGATTCACCCCACTGATCAGATGCTTTGGGGAGAAAAGACAGCCTGTGTGAATGTGTGAGTGAGTGAGTGAGTGAGTGTGTACGGCATGTGAAAGCCAAACTGTGATAAGAGAGGCTGTAAGTAGAACAGCAAATGATTTGGCTACCAATGAGGCCAATTTGTGTGTTTGTGTGTGAGAGAGAAAGATACATAAAAGCATCCCTTTAACTGTTTCCTGTCTCTCACATGCTGGCAAAGCAAAATGTCATTATTTGTTTTGTGTGACTGTGAACAGCATGCAATATTAGTTGTGAACTGACCGTTTAAAAGGTAAAAGACAGACCACTCATAGAAAAATAACAGGGAAATTGTAAGAAGTCCAGCTTTACAGTTAAAAGAGCATTATTGTAAGTATTAGAAGGTTTATTTTCCGTCCATCCATCCATCCATCCATCCATCTGTTTTTTATTTGCTATTTTATTTTATATAAATATCTATCTGTATAGATAGTCTGGCTAGTATTGAGCTAGAAAACTATTGATTCCAGCAGGCTAATATGCTAATGTGAGGGCATAAATTAGCTAGAGTTAAAAATTGTGCACCATAGTGAAAAGCTGTTATAGAAATTCAGCTGTGTAACTCTGAAGAATTCAGAAGATAATATATGGGAATTAGATATTTCCATGTGATTTCCTAGAATTATGGAATGATGGGAGGTTCATCAGGTGTCATGACTGCTGACACAAGTCATCTCCAGATGCTTCAACAAGCATGTTTTTACACTACCCTGGAGTTACGCCCTTGAGCTCCTTCTCTCTCTCCCCAATCCGTCATTGTCACGCTCAGGGTGAACTTCATCAACCCCCGGTGACCTTCAGCCCTGTCTTCAGAGTGTGATCTTGTCTTGTTTGAGAAGAGAGCTAATGGGAAAATGAGTGTTTAGTAGTAGTTATTGGGGTACTCTGATATATACACTTCGCCCACAAATAATGATTTATATATCGACACAGCCCAGAGCTTTTCACTGCTTCTATATAATAATTGGACCAGACTTTGCCATGTTATTGTCGTTACCAACCAAGGCTCATTGGAAATATGTGCCTGTAGCATAATTTCCGCAAAATGATATTAGGTTGCTTCTTGCACGTTTTGCAACACTTTCAAAGTAAAATGTCCAATGAGTGGCACTATAAATGCATTTGGTTTTAGCCAACACAAATGAATGTGAATCTGGCATTGTTTTATTACAGTTGTCAACATTTGAAGTGGATCAAAAAATTTATCAAAGTTGTCCTAAAAACCAAGTTGTCCTAAGACGAAGGTTTAAGGACAACTTTGATGAAAGGTTTTGATCCACTTCAAATGCTGACTACTGTATGTTGACTGTTGTACGTATTACGGCAGTTCAGAAGTAAGTGGTCTATCGTGTTTGAAAAAAACTAACCGATACTGTTGACAAAAGCAAACTCAAGATAAAAACACATTTGCTGAAGCAACCATGCCTTTTTAGGTGCTTCTACAGGTCTTTTATCATGACTTGTGTTTCACGGAACTCGTACCTGAACGCTCCTCATCACAAGTGCAATGTTGTACCAGGAGAGCTACTGAGTAGGGCTGGGACAATATGCCTATTTCCCGATTCGATACTATCACGATACTTGGGTGCCGATTTGATATGTTTTGCGATTTTATTTAAGAATTGCAGTTCTACAAGTATTGCGATTCGATATTGCTATTATATTGTGATTTTTCAGGGTTTTTTGTTTTTGTTTTTTTTAAACACTAGACCATGGGAAACAGTTGAATCATACACTTGTACAGACTGTACATGATATATGAGTCATATTTACAAAAACAATTCATCACATCTTTCTGAGTTTTATTTTAGAATCATCTTCCATTATAGTACATTATCTTGAATGATTCAAGATTCAATGAAAAACACAATTTCAGTCTATTGTCACCAGCTAGTGGTGAAACAATGTAAAGGATACATTTGTTATTTGAAAAGTTATTTAATCAAAATTTACTGTGATTTACTCTATTTTGATCGCTACCATAGACATCAGTGTTTATATTTGAACTATAAACGTTTATCCCAGTACTTGTATGATGATTTGAAACTATAAGGTTGAAAAGACACTTTATGAAGCTGCTCCACATAACAGCAACAGTGTGATTTGAATGTTAAGCTATGATTTTGTCAAAGGTTCATTGGACAGATGACTAATTGACTAAAAATAAAAAGATTGTGTGGGTGTTTGAATTGAGATTAATCATGAAGCTCTGCAGTCTTATACACTCTCTCTGCATTAATATTTGACGCGCAAGAGCTTTTCGGTTAATTCATTTCACTTTGTGTTGTGTTTTTCATTCATTGAAGCGCGGGTAATCTCATCGCTTTCTCACGCATCTTGAAAAGGATATTAGGTCGCGTAACACTCAGATAACAAACGTTATGCAGAACTCAGAATAACACCTGTAGAAGAGTGTAACTTTAATCAGATTTTGCATTGTTTGTAAATTCTTGTTGACTCAATAATAAACTGCCATTTCAGAGTTGGATCTGTTTGTTTGTGTTTTATATTAATATAACATTATGTAAAACATTAGCTAACAACAGTTGACTATATAGTTACAACGTTACTCATCAAGTCTTGAAAGAAATTGCTAATCATAAAATCCTGACATACCCTATGAATTTATGAACTTAGCTTTTGTTGGTTGTTGAGCCTTTCTATCTTAAATGTTTATGACAAGGCTACATCACGACCTGCCACATTTGAAAAAAAATGGCTACTGTAAACATACTGTACAAGACATGAGACATGTGACAGCTAGCTAAGTGTGTGACAATGAGGAAGTAGCTAGCATCAATTACTTTGGAAGCCTAGGTAGCGCAGACTTTGCCTATTATATTAAGACATTAACTCTCAGTAATGATGAGACATTGCTTTTCTGCCCCTAGTTGGGCAGAAACCCGTCTATTTTCTGTTGTTGTTTTTTTTTTTTTTTTTTTTTTTTTTGGTAAATATAATTAGTTTAGAAATAACGAGAACAAATCAGGCCCAATAACAGCTTTTCGTTTGAAGATGTTGATTTTGCCAGCTCTGAGAATTTAGAGTTGGCACTTGTCATGCAGTCATGCAGAAAGTGCTGTGAAACTGTTTGGCTCAGGTAAGAGTAAATGAATGGAGTCAATTATAAAATTCAGAAGCATTCGAGTGTGAACAGCAGCACACCATCATTTTCACTCCCACGAGAAATAAGTCTTACTGAATATTTAAGAATGAATTAAATGAGCATAGAGTTTGTTAGTTGTGAACCGTCTGCACTGCTGCATTTGTTTTATAGAGGTCTCTCATTCAGGTATGGCGTCTTTTAGCTTTGACTGCTAGCAAACATCATTTACAGTATGGACTTTTTGGTACATTTTGAGTCTGTTTGTGTGTTTGTGACTTTTTTTTGATCAGGGTTGAGACCCGGGCAGGACGCCGGGAAGCACAAACTCTGTCTTTGACAAGCATTGTTATTTACAGGTCAGCGGAGAAGGCAAGCCAAGCGTAACATTTAGGCTTCACTGCCAGATTGGTGTCTCTGAGGAAGTTTGCCCCGGTTAAATTGTCACTACTGGGATGCTGATGTTGTGCAACAACAGTTTTTTTTCTTGTGGGGGTGTTTGAATGTGCCGGTTTATGGGTGTCCATCAGACTTGTTTATTATTGTCAAGCTTGTCCCTGTGGTTTATGCTGCAGTGAATACAGTATGTGCGGTCAGGTTCAAACAGGGTGTGAGCTCATGACACCACAACTTCTGTCCTCAGCTTACAAATAGTGTCAAGACATTAGTGTGGACAAGCATGAAGTCTTGGGCATTGAGTATGTGTGAGTGTGTACAAGAAAGAAAAGTTTTATATATTGATCTTTGTGAGTGCAGTGCAATGATTTTCAAAAATAATTGTTCAGTAAACATGAAGTAGTCATGGAAATTCTTTTTTCAAAAGGGGTGGAACTATAAGTCAATCATATTTACAAGCCCTTTTTTTTTTTTTTTTTTTTTCCCAGAATTTTTGTCATTCTCTGAACAACAGACAAACAAGTGAATTAATTATTTGCCATCTGAGAAAAAATACAATACAATACAATACAATCTGAAATTTGAGGCCTGTAGTTCACTCCCCTTGCAAAAGATATCACAAGAACCTCTCCTTAAACTAAATTCAAATAGGCTATTAGTTTATATTTAATAGATGACCACCTAAACAATAAAGCTGCATTTGCATCACTGACGAGTAATCAATGTGAATGCCTAAAGTGGACAAATTACAAAACATCCTTTCTTTCATAATTTGCTATGTTGTCCACTAAACAAATATGTTGTTTTTGTGAACTAATATGCAACAAGCTGTCTAAATATTTCGTCCTCAGACTGTGAATGGTGACCGAGCGTGGCCCGTGTGGCTTTGTTTGTCTCAGCTGGGCTCATCCCCTGCCGTGAGTGTTTTGACAGCCAAGGCTTGGCCTGTCACCCGCATGAGTACAGCCTGTGTTTTTAAATGAGAGGGGGTTTGAGGGAAGAGTGTGAGAAATATTGTGCACACGAGTGCACATGGTTGCATGTTCACACTACCTGTTTAACACTGGCCCTCTCTTTGTGTGTGTGTCCAACATCTCAAATTGAGGAATTCACATTAATAGTTGAAGTGTTGTGTGTATTTTTTTTTTTTTTTTTTTTTTTTATTGTAAAAATGGTTAAATTGTTGGGGAAACCTGTTTTAATTCCATTATTTAGTATTATAGAAATTACTAAATATTTATTTATTAATAATTAAAGGGATAGATCACCCAAAGATTGAAATACTGTCATAATTTACTAACCCTCGTTTTATTCCAAACCTGTATGACTTTCTTTCTGCTGTTGAACACAAAAGAAGATATTTTGAAGAATGTCAGTAACCAAAGAGTTAATGGAACCCATTGACTACCATAGAATTTTTTTCCTACTATGAAAGTCAATGGCTACCGTCAACTGTCTGGTTTCCAACATTTTTCAAAATAACTTCTTTTGTGTTCAACAGAAGAAAGAAACTCATATAGGTTTGGATCATCTTGAAGGTAAGTAAATGATGATAAAATTTTAATTTTTGGGCAAACTATGCCTTTAAGCAATCACTTGATACAGTGCAGTATACATTATAACAATATAACGCGTGTGTGAGTGTTATTTTTTCTGTTTGTTATTTTGCCTAACATACGTCAAAGCACTACATAGAAAAATGAGACCAGCATTAGTCAGTAAGGCTGTGCCACATGCACAGAGACTATTGTACACATGCTTGCATGCACTAGGCAGATGTCCTGAGAGTGACCAGGACCACAGTGAACAAGAATCTTTGACAGCTCAAGTCAGCACAACATAAAGCCCTCTCAGCAATAACACTAAAGGTTAGAGAGAGAGAGTAGTGATATGTCCACTGGGGCTTTGGATCTTAAGTGTGAAATATTGTTTGCTGTCCCTGCAGCAGTGCTCATTCCTACAGTACTTAGAAGTAGATAATTTCATTGCCAGGCTTCTCTATTCAGAGAATAGAAATTCATTTCCCACTTCTTTTGAAAGGTACATTGGAGTGACCTCCACTATTTGTCAAATGTAATATATCACATCCTATCATATACATCTTCTCCTCTCTCATTCTCTCTATATAGGTAAGGTGCAGTAAAATACAGTAAGGCAAGCTAAGACGCTGGTTCTCTTTTGGTCGCCAACAAAAAATGGGTTGCAGGTCCCTTCTGACGCTGAATACAAATAAAATGCAATTCAATCATGCATGCATAGTAAGAATCGTAAAATAATAAATTGGCTTATATGCTTTTTAAAAGGAGAAATTCTTCCATATAGTTTGTCGTTGATGTCAAAGGATCTGCAATCAATTCATCGATTCATGTGGCACTAATTCATCTGTCACTTTTTAAAGGTGCCCTAGAATTAAAAATTGAATTCACCTTGGCATAGCTGAATAACAAGAGTTCAGTACATGGAAATGACATACAGTGAGTCTCAAACTCCATTGTTTCCTCCTCCTTATATAAATCTCATTTGTTTAAAAGACCTCTGAAGAACAGGCGAATCTCAACATAACACCGACTGTTGCGTAACAGTCAGGATTATTAATATGTATGCCCCCAATATTTGCATATGCCAGCCCATGTTCAAGGCATTACACAAGGGCAGCCAGTATTAACGTCTGGATCTGTGCACAGCAGAATTATCAGACTAGGTAAGCAAGCAAGGACAAAAGCGAAAGATGGAGCAATAATAACTGACATGATTACATGATATTTTTAGTGATATTTGTAAATTGTCTTTCTAAATGTTTCATTAGCATGTTGCTAATGTACTGTTAAATGTGGTTAAAGTTACCATTGTTTCTTACTGTATTCACGGAGACAAGACTGTCGTTATTTTCATTTTTTAAACACTTGCAGTCTATATAATTCATAAACACAACTTCATTCTTTATAAATCTCTCCAACAGTGTGTAATGTTAGCTTTAGCCACGGAGCACCATCAAACTCATTCAGAATCAAATGTAAACATCCAAATAAATACTATACTTACGCGATTAGGCGTGCTGCATGACAAACACTTTGTAAAGATCCATTTTGAGGGTTATATTAGCTCTGTGAACTTTGTTTATGCTGTTTAAGGCAAGCGTGAGCTCCAGGGATGGGGAGCACGAGAATTAAAGGGGCCGCAGCCTGAATCGGCGCATATTTAATGATGCCCCAAAATAGGCAGTTAAAAAAATGAATAAAAAAAAAATCTATTGGGTATTTTGAGCTGAAACTTCACAGACACATTCAGGGACACCTTAGACTTATATTACATCTTTTGAAAACACGTTCTACGGCACCTTTAATATGGCTAATACCACTGCATTTTTTAGCCCAATGTGTGTTCTATTTTTCGTAAATTCTTACTTAAATATAATGTAAAGCACTAGAGGCTTAATAACTACTAGCTACTTTGTAACTAACTCTGTACTTTAAGTCATAAGCTCTCTTAAAGTAATGCATAGTCGCATAATATGAAGTTTACCTTCAGTGAACCAATATCAGCCTTTAAATCCCTGAGCAGAAGCTGTGTGTTTAAATGCGGTTAATTTCAGTTGATCCCTGGTTCTAACTTCTTTTGCCTCACTTAACTAACTGTAGAAATAATTTTCCATTAAATGCAGTGCTGCTAAATCATGAATAACATAATAGGTATTTTTGTATGTAAATAAGTATGTAAATATTGTAAATATTTTGTATGTAAATAATACAAAAAGTGTATTTGAAATGAATAAGCGTCAATAAATAAATTCAGAGACAAAAAACCAAAGAGATGACATTTATTTATTATGACTGATTTCATTTGACATGCACAACATGGACCGATGCACACAGAGACATGCTGTTTAGGATAGGTTCATGTTGAGGAGCCACTAAATTTATTCACATAATGTTCAATCTCTTAAAGTGTAAGTGACTGTAAATGTCAGCATTATCATATATGTCTACAGGATTGACGTTTGTCAGGTAAAACAAGAGCTTGTTAATGCAGTTCATTCAGTCTGCTATTTTGTTCCAACCGTTAATCCTGTTCGGAGGCTTCTGTAGATATTTAGTTTATACATGCAGTTACGCTTCAACTAAGTGTAATGGTGCAATGCAAAATATTCAGTAGTGCATAAGTTAACTTGGTTAACTTAGTGCCCCTAATATATATACATGGCCCCCCTTGGATCCTGACAGAAAACCAGTTGAGAACCTCTGAGCTAAAAGGCACGTGACTGGATGTTTTTTAATGTGTGTGTGTACATCTGTGTGCTCAGAGGGCTAATGAAATCACTGGAGAACACAGAAAGACCTGTAATTACCTGTTCCCGAAAAGCTGATTTTCAGTATCCCTACCTTCCTCTTCCAGTTTATCTAACAGATGAAATTCTCTGGACTCAGGACAGATAAAACACGTACAACTCAAATGACAGTAACAGTTACTGTCACTCTCACTTATCCATGTATGAATGATGAAAATTTGGTATTCAAGAGTTGTGTGTTTTGCAAGCTTTTATATAAAATTGCATGAGACAGTTGATGCAAGGAAATGGGAGCGAGATAAAGAATGAACCTAAGAAATGTGTGTATGGAGGTGTGTGTATAAGTTCTAAATATGGACTGTGATTGCCACTGTGGGTCATCCATGCAGTACATGCATGAATGCTGTCTCAGTCTGTATTGTTACTCAGGTTGACGGGTTCAGTAACGTCCCCAGGAGATTTTCACTCAGCCCGAGCGGCACTGGCAATCTCTGTTTCGGTTATAGTACAAGTTGCAGTCGGTTTGCAGTGTGAATGAGATTAACTTCAGGGTTGTGGTGATTTCTGATAAGCTTATCTGGCTGTTCTGCTGTATGTGTGTGTATTTCTGTCAGACAGGAGCTGGATCTGGGAGTGTGACAGTAAAGCCGTGCTAATCCCACACCATTAATGCCTTACTACAGATGCTGGACCAATATGAGACAAGATTAATCTTTCCTCCTTCCATTCTTCTCACACATATTCATGCAGTGACTGATGATATTCTGTTATGAATTGTGCTGTTTTGGGGAGTTTCTTCAGCTACTATCAGCACTATTTTATCCCAGGGGCTGATTTGTAATAAAAAGCATGCACATTTCAACTTTTTGAAGGTCACTTAAAAGTCATTTTTTTATCATGCTTTCCTTTTTACTACTTTTCAAATCATATGCAATGTAAATATTTATTGTTGTACTCTTGTCTCAGTCCCAGAAAGTCAGCCTCAAAATATTGTAGTTATTTTGGATTGGCCTCACAAGAGGGCACCACAAATGTAGTTATTTATGGTTTTAAATATTATTATTAATATTTTGTATTAATAATAATGTTGAGTCAGATGATTCATTCCAATATTTCAGGGCACAAGCCAAGAAATCTCACCTTGACAATAAAGAACAATCATGAAAGATTGTTAACTGAATTAGAATTTTATAAAATGGAGGAAGCTTGTAGGGCCTCTGATTATCAATGCAAGAATGACACAGTTTGTAATGCAAATTAATTTATTAACAAAAAGATATACAAGAGTAAAATATCACACTCACTAAATACTACAAAGGAAAATGACTAAACTACTAAGAAAATTGAATCAATAATCAAATAGAAACTACAAACTACTACACAAATGGACATTTACAAAATGAATGCCAAATAGATGATCAACGAATTGGACAAAGCAATGAATGGGTAATTAGCAATCTATATGGAAGTCAATTGTGGTTTTTCAGGATGCTGGTATGAAATGGTAAATAAGTTTTACTATGAATACAGATAACGTGTCTAGTGAATCTTTCTGTATACGCTGACCCTAGGTAAACAGTCTCTACACAAATAGCAATCTCAAATAGCAACAACCTAATGCCAAAAATGGAAATGCTTTATTTCTTTTTCAAACCTCTCTCAAAGTCCTTGTGGCAGTGTTCTGAACTCATAGAGTCCAGACTTGATGTGAATTGGTTGAAGTATCACATTTCTGTCTCAGTGGTTGTGATTGCATTGGCTTTTATTCCAGGTGTGGTTTCCACGGTGTGTGTGCACAGCTTCCTGGATGAGTAAAAATACATATAGGATATGTTCCTTACAGTATTCCTGTCCATTTTTGTGGTTTCAAGACAATATGTATACAAATTGTCTTTCTTTTGGAGCATTTCTTTGTTCTTGCTGTGCTCTAACCAGAACCGGTTTGGCAGCCCTAGGAGTCCATGGCCATTCACGCCTTGGACACAGGCATGGAGGGCTGAGGTGAACAAAGGCAATTTGTGATGAGATTAGCCTGTGATCAGTTGGCCATTGATGTCATCTTTCCTGCCCTCTACCTTTGGCGGTCCTGATTACAATCGTCATTTAGTTGTCGTTGAGGGTCCTATCACTCTTTTGTCTTAAGCTCTGGTGCCATCATGTCTGCTGTTCACTACAATATCAAAATACATAATAAAAATATTAATTATTGAATTTTAAAACTATTAAAACTATCACCGTCTAAATAAAGTGTTAAATAATCATAATAATTTCAGTCTTTATTATGTGAAAGTTTGACTTTTTTACGTTTGACTGGTAAAGAGTCATCTTGATAGATGGTTTTCAGTTGTCACAAAAGCCTTTCTACTTTTGCTATGTGGGAATATTTCTTAAGCAACAACTTCAGATAAAAATGCTCCTGTGTGCCGTCAATCAACTATTACAGTCTATTACAATGGCTTGTCATAATGTACATGACATATCATAGGCTGCCATGTGTATCTATAAGCACTTGCTGTGCCATTATTTTCAGTTGTAAAGGTGAATTTGTCAATGTCAGACAGATCTTTGTCATGGACGGGACTCCAGTCTGATTAACGAGTCCCATTAAACTGAGGAGGAGAGAGAGAGGCCTGGTGCCGTGATGGATGTGGTCAGTAACCTTCCTTATTGCTGTGGTCAACTTCCTCCTTCAGAAGACATATCAATACGTTATCTGCTGCTTTCCAGATTCATTAGGCATGCAGAAGCTAGCAGAAAAAGATTATCACTTATGTCTGTTAATAGTCTACATTTATTATTATACTATTAGTTACAATGAATTTGACCTATTTTTTCCTACACATTTGCCAAAAGTAATATTCTGTAATAATAATCCGTCCTTGGAGAGTATAACAGGATTTTAAGAGCCTTCAAAAGCAATTCAGTCCTCAAAAAGAAAGTGTGGAGAGAGAATTACAAAGACTGTCAAGCTTCAAAGATGAATGGGTTGAAAACAGGAGGGGGAAAAAGAGAAAGAGGTGGGCATTATAAAAAGAAAATGCGATTGAAAACGTGTTAGACACTGAGAGATTTTAGCAGAGGCTATGTTAGTCTGTATGTTTGAGCATCTTTCCCAAGCTGAAGTGTTATGTCCTAAATAGCATCAGGTCCTCATTAGTGCATGTCTGCTGTTTAATTATTGATCTGAATGAGCGATCCAGAGCCCCAGACTGTTCCACTGTTTCTGCTAGCTGTAACCCCATGCTGCTTCACATTAACACGCTAGCACTAAACTGACTGATCCGTGTGTCCTGTTCTCGGTCCTCCTTCGTCCACACCACAGGGGAGTGCAGACCAATACAGACAAGTGTGTACTTACATCTAACACTAACCGTCCTCACCACACACAAATATAAAGTTGGTATGCCAGCTTCTCTGCTAAAAAGACACCACACAGATACATACTCGTTCCATATGTGTTTATTATTTAGTAAAGAAATATATTTATAAATAAATATACACAAATCCTATACAATCTTTGTTTAATTTACTAAATAATATAATACATTATATGCAGTACCATTCAAACGTTTGATAACTGAGGCTACGTTTATTTGATAACACAGTAAAAACAGTAATTTTGTGATATATTCTTACAATTTACAAAAATGGTTTTATATTTAATATATTTTAAAATGTCATTTCCTGGGATAGTAAAGCTGAATTTTCAGCATCATTACTTCAGTTTTCAATGTCACATGATCCTTCAGAAATCATTCTAATATACTGATTTTGTCAAGAAACATTTCTTATTATTATGAATGTTGTTCTGCTTAATATTTTGTGTGAAACCATGACATTTTTTATTCTAGATTCTTTGATGAATAGAAAGTTCAAACGAACAGCATTTATTTGAAATATAAATATTTTGTATTTCTCCATCTCCAAGGATGGATTATTATTAGAGAATATTACTTTTGGCAAATGTGCAGAAAAAAATAGGTCAAATTCATTTTGTAACATTATAATGTCTTTACTGTCACTTTTGATCAATTTAATGCATCCTTGCTAAATAAGAGCATTGTAGATGCCAAATTATGATGTGTATCGGAAATATCAAGTGGTTAGTTACTTAAATTAGATGCACATTTTGAAAATCAGTTCGTTAGTGGGCTGTTTAAAAACTTCAAGCTTCCAGGAGGCCTTTTTATAATGCTGGTTTGGGTTCATATTCACTTTTACTTAGTGATATCATGGACAAGTGTTGTCAAAAGTACCGACCGTGATACCAAGTCAGTGCTAAAATTTTAAAAATGTAACTCTTTGAGCGCTGTTGAGCAGATTCGTAAACACCTCTGATTGGCCTTTGTGTTCACGCGCTCATCAGATATGTTTGTGATTGGCTACAATGATCAACGCACAGGAGCGTTTGAAAGCACACGGAAGTGTTTGAATTTGAAAGCGGGAGCATTTGAAAGCAGGCATCTATCATTGGACTACTTGGTTTCAAATGCTCTCATGTGTATCTGTGTAACCGCTCAGTAAAGATTGATGTCTATTTACAACATTTTTTTGTGGCCAATCACAGACATATCTGATGAGCGTGTGAACATAATTGCCAATCAGGTGTTTACGAATCCGCTCAAAAGCACTTAAAGCATCACATTTTTTATATTTCAGTACCGCCATGGTATCGCGGTCCGTACTTTTGACAACACTATCATGGACACTTGGTTTTTATGAAATATTCAGTCTTACATCTAGCCATGCTGATTTGCTGAATATTTACATTGTTAAGGTTACAGCAGTTGCCCCCCAGCAATAAACACATTGTTTAACCATGTAACAATACTCAATACTCCCCTTCGCTTGTTCTCCAGCATCCCTCATCTGTAATACATCATCATTTGACGTGAATGTGATTTTCCTGTGGAAACTGAATAAGTGCTTAGCATGCCACCTCGACTGCTCTCATCCATTTTGCATGATGTCACCAGGCACAAATCACCAGAGGATTTAGAGGAATGGATGAAAATAATTAAAGAAGCCTTCAGGGAAAAAGGAAGGATAAGCAGAGCTTTTTCTTCACGTTTTTTCAATAATGTCTTTTGTTTTGAAGTGACGAGAGATTCCTCCTTCAGGCTTGGTTTCATTCCAAGAATGAACCTAATTTTAATGAACCTTTTCTCCACTTAGTGCTTAAAGCAGTTTCTATCTATCATTTGCTCCTGTTTGAAAAAATAGGTTAATAATTGTAAAACAAAAAAGTTGTGTAAAGTAGCTTTAACCTTAGAAAGAATCATAATTAGATTATATGAAATTTAATCCTTTCTCCTGAAAAAGAAATTGGAAATATATAATGCTAATTTTGCATTTTAGTGCATGCAATTATTGATTGATTTCTGTGTTTTATTATTATTATTATTATTTACAGCAGCCATATTACAGCAGCGGGTGCTCACCCTGTGGCCTGTGTGGGTCCTAACACCCCTGTATAGTGATGGGGACACAATACTGTCAAAAAGCACATCCCTTCGGATGAGACGTTAAACCGAGGTCCCGACTCTCTGTGGGCATTAAAAATCCCAGGATGTCCTTAGAAAAAAGTAGGGGTGTAACCCCGGCATCCTGGCCAAATTTGCCTATTGGCCTCTGTCCATCATGGCCTCCTAATCATCCCCATATACTCCTCTCCACCGATAAACTGGTGTGTGGAGGGTGTTATGGCACAATATGGCTGCCGTCGTATCATCCAGGTGGATGCTGCACATTGGTGGTGGTTGAGGAGATCCATATGTAAAGCGATTTGAGTACCCAGAAAAGCGCTATATAAATGTAACAAATTATTATTATTATTATTATTATTAGGGCCCGAGCACCGGTGGTGTGAGGACCCTATTGTAATTGCTCAGTCAATTCTTCTTCTTCTCTGAAATGAATAGCATTTTTGAGGGCCTAAACATGCTTGAAAACATGCTTGAAAAAGTGGTGAAAATTTGTCAGAACAGGTTTTGGTTTGTATAACGTTATTCTAACATTATTCTAACGTTCCTAGAATGTTAGTTTTTGGTTTGTATAACGTTATTCTAACATTCATCTAATGTTCCCAGAACGTTAATCTAACGTTCCCAGAACGTTAGTTTTTGGTTCCCAGAACATTATTCTAACGTTAATCTAACATTCCCAGAACGTTAGTTTTTGGTTCCCAGAATGTTAGTTTTTTCTAACATTAAGGCTCCGGTATACTTCACGCGAAGTTCGAAATACGTGACCAGCGATATACTATAAAAGAACATCTGACGCCGCCCACACTGCTGAGATCGACGGTTATATGAATATGTAAAAATGTGCCGTGCACTTATATCTCAGTAACAAAATAAACACAACAAAAACGAGAAAACTGCAAGCATTTTCATAGAAAGCATAAGGAAAGCGTCCGATCATAACAACATGGGAATGTTAGCCCGAGCTCTGCAAATTAGCACTCCAGTCACGTCTTCATACAGCACTTTATTCAATGGATTGCTTAAAATCAAGCAGCTTTACAGTATCAAACATGAAAAACAGTGACATTAGTGCCTTATTGTTTTACAAGCACAACTTAATTTTGCACTATAAAGCGGCTATCCAGTGTGTTCATGTTTTCGACCACAGAGATCTTACCTCGACGAATTCAAACACACGGAATGAGACAAAATCATGTCCCACACGAGTGAAGGTGGAGCCTCAGCACACACCTCCTATTACGTTATCGTCACTGACCAATGGTGGTGCGAAAGTGTTTTGGCCTGATTTTGTTCGAAATGACGTCACATCAGTTCTTTCTTCAATTTCATTTGAAGTATACCGGAGCCTTTAATCTAATGTTCCCAGAATGTTATTCTAACGTTAATCTAACATTCCCAGAACATTAGTTTTTGGTTTGTATAACGTTATTCTAACTTTAATTTAATGTTCCCAGAATGTTAGTTTTTGGTTTGTATAATGTTATTCTAATGTTAATCTAATGATCTTATAATGTTATTATCACATTTCCAGAACGTTAGTTTTGGGTTCCCAGAAGTTTATTTTTAGGGCCCGATGGTGTGAGGACCCTATTGTAATTGCTCAGTTAATTATTCTTCTTTCTCCGAAATGAATCGCGTTTTTAGGGCCTAAACATGGTCGAAAACTCATGAAACTTTGCACACATGTCATGCATGCCACCCACTATTCACTGTTTTCCTAAGGTCACTGGGTGGTGGTGGCCCCAGGTGTGAGGGCCCTTTCATCGTTACTTGCAGCTTTAATTATTATTATTATTAATTAAACAAACACATTTCTTATTTTGTGTTGATGAAGGGGTACTTGAGCCTTACTGATGAGGCTGTGAGGATTCAGGGGACAAAAAAGATTTGGAAACACTGGTGTAAAATACTTTAACCCATGTAAAGCTGCAGCCAATTCCCTTGTCCTAGAAGCTAATTTAAGGCTATTTGTTGTTGCTCAGTTAATACTCCAATGCCATCTGTTGGAGCCTCAATAGAATTCTATTCCAACCATCATCTTAGTGTGTACCAACAACAAATTACTGTGTTAATAAAGGGCACAAATTGCTTGGTATTCTACACACTGGCGATGCTGAAAATTAATCATTGCAATTTGCAAAAATGCAAATGTTAAGCAGTACTAAAGGAATGAACATCCAACCAGTTGGAATCTCTTTGACCTGTTGGCCATTAAATCTTTTTTAGCTAACCTCTCACCAGGAAGTAATTATGAGCATGCCCAACATCGCTGTCACATGAGTCCTTCTTTCTTTTGCAGAAATAGAGTAATAATTTTAAACAGGCATCATCCTATTTCTGCAATATCAGATTTATAGGTCAGTCTCAGTGCAATATTTCTACAGGCTTTACAAGCTAATGAGACTGGGAAAAGGGAGGGAAAGAGAGGGGTGTGAGCAGGAAAGAGAGAGATTACTGAAGAAAGCAATCCAACTGTGCAGCGTAGTCGTGTTTGACCATATGATTTTTCTTTCTGTTAAACTTTCACTTTGATGTTGTTTTGGTTCGACACCCCCTGAGAAACCAATGCGGTCTCCAATCATTCCTTGTCTCATAGAGTTAATGAATATTTATCTGTACTCATTATGTGATACTGATTATTCATTTAAGATGATTAATTATTCATGAGTGTCATATCTCTGTGTATGATGTGCCTCTTGGGTTTGAGTTTGGGTTTGGCGCAGAGGAAGCTCATACGTTTTCTCAGAGCTGCTGATTCAAGCTGTCTTACTCATCCTTTGGTGTGGGAAAAATGAGACCAGACAGCCTAACTGATGTTTATATGGGAGGCTTAGAAATTGTAATGGAGTTTCCCATGTTGCTGTATTAACATTTAATACCGCTATGTGATACTGGTTTCATAGTATTGAGCTCACTAAGGAAATTAAAGCTGAATTCTCTTCTGGCACTTTGTATTAGTGAATCACAGAACCACATCAATGTATTTTAATTGAAATTGAAACATAAAGCACAATAAACACATAATTGTTTAGACCAAGTAGGCCTATTTCCCCAAGGTCAAAGTCTTCTGCTGAATTTCACAGCTCATTTCAATACTTTGGTATGTATCAAAAAATTTATATGTACCAGTATGAGAAATATCTCTCAGACTGAGAAAGACAGGTTTTTGCTTGCTTATCTACATTAAATAGCTTTAAATATGTTCTTACATTACAAACACACACACATACAGGCTTTGAATGACTATTTCAGTATAATATCATGAATCCAAGGATTGTTGAAAACCCATTAAGAGAGTGACATGCAGTTTTCCTATTAAATATGTATTAGCTGGGTTATGCACAGAGAATGATCCTCAGGGAGTTTCTTTCTAATTAAATGCACTTTAATGTAAAAGCATTACTGAGCATGCTGATTTAGTCAGATATATTGTACTGGAGAGAAAATAAGGTCAAAATCACTAGATTAAAATGAACTGAGCTATTTATTATTGTGCTCGGAGACTGCACATTGGAAAATATTGGCATGTATGCTCCTTTGGTCACTGCTTTAGAATAATAAGCAGTTTTGTTATTTTTGCATTTACAAACTCCTTTGTATTGAGTTGTCTGTTTTTGTATCTCAATGTCTCATTTAAACCTCTAACACAGTTAAAAGCCATAATGAGCCAAAACATTAAATTGTTATTAAGATGTTTACCTTTTTATTGTTTCATGTGATTAATTATGAATTATATAATCAATTGCAGGGCCTACATGCTTTTACTGTAATATAATAATGTATATTTAATGCACTATTGGGATTTGAGAAGGTACAGCATTCCATCTAACAATCATATTTCACTTCAACATTTGAAACTGAAAGCCACACAGAAACTATCACATCTGTAGTCTTGTCTCGGAATGGAAAATGCTGCTTCTGCTGCCAAGTCTGCTTGAATGGCGCTTTGTTATTAAAATTTGGGAGTGTGTGCGTGTGGCTGGGTTGTGAGAAGCAGGTATGGATTGTCCTAGTGTAACACCGCCTTTCAAAGGCTGAGAGTTTGACGGCTGTATGAAGCCGAAAAGAGTTTTGCAACGCTCTGACAGAGAGCTCACGGAAACTTTCTTCAGATCAAATACAGCTCTCACTTATGACATGAGACATGCTCCAATTGAGACATCTGTACCAGGATCTGTTTATTCTGGTACAGCAATGAAAAAGATAATAAAATTAACATCTTAATTGACCCTTCAGCAGGAGTTTGATTGACAGGCGATCTAACCAATCATAACGCCGAACATCATTTTGTCTGACAAAGCTGTCAGGGGAGTTTAATGTAGCAGATTAACGTAGGTAGAAGTGAACTTAAAAAAAGGAGTGTACTGACATCTTTCCGCAATTGAAACAACATTCCTTATGATGTTCATTCATGTTTTTTTTACTTTAAAAATTACCTAGTAGGAAGAGATGATCGGTTCACGAGCCGCTTGAACTGATGTGCTACAGCGATCTGTCACAATGCATTAAAGAGCCACACAATGGTATTTATTGTTTAAATTTCTTTAAAAATTACAAAATTTGAAAATTGAGACTTTTCATATCAAAAGTAATCTGCTCTATCTTGTCTGTCGACATGTTGTCAGTGTACTCTTTGCTCTACAATGTATTTTTCACTGCGTGAGAACATGTGTGGCGAGAGATCTGCATGACTTGTCGGACATAGCAACAGTAACTAAGGGGGGCAGGTCTTTGCGAACGGTCAATTCAGTAAGCTCAATATTATGTTTATAATGTATTTTCAGTTTGAGTGTTTCCATTTTATTCAAACAGAGTATAATTCCTTTATTAGTGCTTTAAGCAATCATATTGAAACCACACAGAACTTCCTATAAAATATTTTGTGTGTGTGTGTTCTTAGTCACCATTATTGACACCAAACACAATTGGTTTCCATGTTAGGATAAACCTGCACCATAGGCCCCATAATTGATTTGGGAGCTATGCCAGATGGGAAGATATCAGTGAATGATGACTTATGTTTGTAACTTTGCTTTCCATTGCTTTCCACTTTAAGTACTTAAATACCACAACAAAAACTACTAGCCTAGCTAATAAAGTTCAATCAGTATTAACCCTTTGGAGTCTGAGGATTTTTGGGGCCCTGGAGAAGTTTTGACATGCCCTGACATTTGTGCTTTTTTCAGTTGTTCATAAACATATAAAAGACAAAAGTGTCATTACACTGTATTCAGAACAAACTAGGCTACAATAATATGTGAGGAACATGTATGTACATGTTTGTGTTTTTGAAGGAATAACGTTTATGTGTGGTTATTGAAAAAACAAAAAAAGTCATTGAAATAAGGCCAAAAAAAATATTAAATCTCTGTTCACAAGACTTCTTGGTATTGGAGGTTGTAGACTAGAGTTTTTGCTTCAAAATGATGTGAAACTTATCCTACCTACTCGTTCATATAAAACAATAGAGAGATTTAAATTTTCTAAGACATCTTTGGTCAAGAAACACAGTATGAGTGGAGGCGTAAATCATCATTGATATTCCTGTAATTCACACCTGAGAAGACAAAAGATTCGCATAACAACCTGTAATGACCTGCATATTAATGAGCTCTTTCAGTCAGGTAGGCTGTGAAAAAAACCCTCTGTGATCATGCTGATAACAGGATTAATGTCCACTCTTGACAAAAAAAAACAAAACAAAAAAACATGATTTTTGTGATCTCATGCATACATGTATTATTGCACATGATGTGAAGAAAATTTTGCATAGGCCTATGTTAAATTACATTACCAGTCAAAAGATTGGACACATTTTTTTAAAAGAAGTCTTTAGTCTCTAACCAAATAATGATTTTCTATTTTAATATACTTTAAAATATAATGTATGTGATGCAAAGCGTCTGAACATTCCTACCTCTATGGCATTTCATATAGGCTATTATATTTGTTATATTATATAGCCTAAATGTTAATGTGCAGTTGACAAACTATACATCATCAAAAAGATCTAAAAATCAAGCTTCACATTTTGACTCTTAAAATCTTATATTGACTGTAATTTCTTAATATGCTTAAAAGCATGCACATTTGGAGAAATATTGATGGATTCTCATATGTTTATTTCAATTTTCTATACAGAGAAGTAATATTTATTCAATATTTATTGTCATGACTGTGAGCGCTGGATACTGTGTTTTCAATACATACTTGCAGCCGGAGGGCACTCTGTGCACATTTAGTCCACAAATGCCTCCTAAAGAAGAACAGGCCATGTGATTATTCCAGGAACTAACAGAGGCCAGAGATCGCTAGAACATCCAGATAAACACTTTTCAAGACAATAAAAGCACTGGCTCCGTGGGCGTGGCCGCATTGGTGAATAATGAGCTGAACCACAGGCGTCTGACATGTCTCTTTTCATACAGATTACATAAACAGAAACTTTTTGTTTTCGATTTGACTTAGACGATTTAAAACCTGACATTTCAACGTTTCTTTAGACATAAGTCTAATTTTTTTGTGATTAGTATTCACTAAGTTACACTTCATTTTCTGAAAATTATTAGATTGGGCTTCGTTCAGAGGGAGATGAGAGATCATGCATCATGTTAGTTTTCTTTATTTTGCAAAAAGAGCAACATTTTGATTTTATTCTGAGTGTACACAAATAAAAGATGAGACACATGAGACAATGAACACATGACCAAAACAACCAATCAGCACATGACACATACAGGGGAAGCACAAGACATGGGCTGCGTCCAAAACCTAGGTAGCTGTCTTGCTGCCTCGCTATCTTATAAGAGAATGACTTGTATGACAGCATTTGTGCATGAAGGTAACTCACGAAATTGATTTCAGACAGACTTCTGAGGCAGCGTAACAGTTTACAGCAATATAGCGTGAGCTTTGGTGAGAACTAAACAAATATTTAATTACTACAGTAGTAATTTCTCGATAGAAATGATATCAAAATTGAAATATGTTGATCAAAATCGTACATTTATACACAAACTGAGCAGCAAACGCAACTTTCGGACGCCATCTTTATTTTTCTAGCTCCACTGTCACAAAATGGAAAGCACAGGATTGTGGGATATCAAAGGCAGCTAAGGATACATCTATGCTTCCTTCAAAAATCGATCTGAGGAAGGTATCTCATGAGAGAGGGAGTAAAGCTAACATTGGATTCGGACGTGCCTTGATGCCTTACTACCTTGAAATGTGTCCTCGGAAGGCAGCATTTTCCAGTTTTCGGATGCAGCCATGATCATATGATTGTAAGATACATGAGGAGCAAGGGAAACACATGGCAGACAGGAAATTGCTAAATTTCAAAATAAAAGACATGAAACATGAATAAGAAACAAAACTAGACGTGACATGGTTAAACTGAGCAATTAATCTGCGAATCACATGTGTGCCGAACCGTGGGGGCCTGGTCCGTACGGATCACAGATCAGCTGCGATCCATTGCACTCCTAGAAAAGAACAGCACACACATTCTGTCCAACATCTCATTTTGGGAAGAAAGAAGAGACTACACAGATCAACACAAAGCTGATGATAGATTCTCATTTGGATTAACTATTCCTTTAATTTATGCAATCTTTCTTTTTCTTTTGTTGCCTCATGTATCCCTCTCTTTCATCATCCTTCTCCTGGGATTTCACCAGATTTTATTCTTATTGCAGTGATGCAGTAGAGGGTGAGAGAGGTCTCACATTAGAATATGCATGAAGTAGCTCTGTGGAATTATCGTCGCGACCAATGAAGTGCACCTTGCTGTCAGAATTCTAACAAGGCTAAAACCTTGGCTTTCACCTCTTTTCCCTACTGTTGCACTCAACTTTATTTTGGCACATAAATACTCTCCGTATGTAGTTCATCACATATCTGTGTCTCTGCACTGTAAACACAACATATTCACACCTCATAAAAGACATCTGAAAATGAGTGACTACCCATAAATAAGATTTAAAACTGAGTTTATTTTCACCAGTCATCTCTTGGGTTCAGATCTGCTCTGCACATAAAAATTGAACCTAGCCATTTTTCAAGGTGACTGTTGATCAGTTCCTTTGAACACCTGCTGAATGAACAGCTGAGTCGATCACAATGCAGAGCCATGAATATTCTCTCGGCTGCTGGCAATGTGAACAGACCTTTACAGGCACAATAGAATCAGCACAGAAAAAGCTATTCAAAACTAACAAAAGAGGCTTAATGGAGAATTCAGCTCATAGTCTTATTTTTGCCACCTTGATTAAAAGGAGCAGAGAGCAGAGAGGATTGCGATTTGCTTCAGTATTTGGGTTGAGGAATAAAGGACAATGAAGGACATCTTCACTGAGATTTTGTTGCCTTCTCACAGGGCTGTGAAGATCACAGTAGTTCTCGTGTGAAAAGCCTCGTTAAACCAGTATAATAGGAAAACCCTGGCTGTTAATTCCAGCTTATTTAATGACCTAAAAATCTGGCCTTTTGTGTCTCATTTATTTATTTATATTTATTTATTTGATTTTCCCGTTGTCTGTTTTATGGGCTTTCTATGTCAACTACATAATGCATGGTAAAATTATAAATGTAACATTATAAACTCAGGAAACAGGGTTTATATGTTATTCAAGAGTATGTGATTTTATATATAGGCCCTAAGATTAAAAAAAAAAAAAAAAAAAATTGTAAGGATTCTCTTTTGCTCGTCAAGGTTGCATTTATTTGATAAAAAAAATACAATGAAAACATTAATATTGTGAAATGTTATTGCAATAAAAAAAATAAAAACAACTTTTCTATTTTTTATTTTAACTTTTTTTTTTATTTTGGCAGCCATTACTCTTCAGTCTTCAGTGTCACATGATCCTTCAGAAATCATTCTAATATGGTAATTTGCTGCTCAAGTAACATTTCTTATTGTTATCAATGTTGGAATTTGAAATGGAAATATTTTGCAACATTATAAATGTGTTTAATGTAACTTTCGATCAATTTAATGCACAAATCTAACTGACTTATTGTATAATAAGCCTAATTTACATAGAAAGGAAATATATTTGCACTTAAGAAAAATTACAATTATTGAAACACTCATGCCACAAATGGTGAATCAGACACAGGTTATTGTGTAAATTGTGTGTAGTGACTGTATCCCTCAGTATACTACAAAAACCAGGCTGCATCTCCACAAACCTCCGCAGCTTTCAATCTGTCAAACATAGTGATTTGCAAAGGTTTAATGTGTATTTGCATTTGTGTGTATTCACTGCAGGTCTGTCACATTTCTCATGTAGCCGTGTGCTGATTTTCAGTGCCACAGGCAGCCTTTGTTCCAAATGTATTGATCCTGCAAAAGGCTAATGAAGGGTTCAACCGAGAGATGAATACAGATGAGACAACAGGAAAGAAAATATGAACATATTTGTGAACAGCTCAAGCAGCAACAAAATGCTTTAACCTTGATATTTTTAATATCGAAAATCATACCACTTGGTTAAACTGGGTTCTAATAATGGTTAATGCTTGAAATTGTGTATTCATAAAGAAACTATATGCTATAGGTTTATGAATAATGCATTATGTGTTTGTAGGATCATGGCTGTCAATTCAGGAGTGAGTTGTGTTGTTCTGTATGCAGGCATCAGTAGTTTGGTCTAAATTGAGCATAAGTAGATTTATGAATATAAATTAGGTTGTTATTATAGACTCTGCTTATTAATTTCTCTCTGTTGGTAGATGGAGAGCTCCTACTGTTTTGGGTCAAGTGCCCTTTTGGGCCTTTCTATTCAGATGTTGTTCACTAAAATAACCTGAGATGTGATTTTTTTAAAGTATAATTTTATATAATCCTCTTGAAACAGAATCTGTCATTCTGGTCCCATTACTCAGTGAAAGCTCTTCTGGCTTAATCTATTTCAAATGTCATGCAAGCTTTAGAAGTCTGTGTATGTCTTTTTATTCCGTTAATTAATTAATATGTGTACACATTGTTGTTGTGTGTAATTGTTTATCCTTGTATGGTTCTAATGGTTATCAATATTCTTTGTTTACGTTATGTATGTAATGTGTTGATTCTAGTTTTCTCTTTTCTACTCTTTTTAGGTAAGTGTGAAGCTTACATCCTCCCTGTTTTTACCTGTTTGGTGAGTAGGTTATGTATAGCTATGCACTTGGCTAAGTTTCATAATACAGGATTTTGTGTTCCACTTTTCTTCTCTTCATTGTGTTCTGGACTAGATTGTTGTGTCGGTCAGATGTGCAGAATACCACCTGCACCCATGGTTCTGTACTGAAAGCACATTAGCAAAGGTTCAGACTCAGGGCCCCACAGAGCACCCTCCCATTTGAAGTCTTTGATATCTTGACTATATATATATTTTTTTTTTATTCAACTCTCAATATCAGCAGAAAATATGAAGTGCACTGCTATTAGGGATGCACAATATGTTCTATATTAACAGGGTTCACAACAAGTTCTATATCAGTTATTGAACAAAATTAGTTATTTTTTGTGTCTATCAGTATTGTATATTTAATTGTGCATGCTTGATTTTTTAATTAAAGGTTAAGGCTTTAAAAACACTAATTATTTAATAATGCTTTTCAATGAAATCTTCAGCAAATCTCAAAAATAATATCCATTTTTCATACTGTACATTATAATGTTGTGATGAAGTCACTTATAGCATGTAAAACTATTTTATTTTTCAGTATTTAATTTTTAATTTATTTAGACAAAGTAGTATAGAATTTTCATATTAGCCATTTATTGTTTATTATTAGCCATTTATTATTTATCTGCCATAGCATTAAAATAATTATCCGCTAATTGGTAATCGGTGCATCTCTAACCACTGCATTCTTAAAGGGTAAGTTCACCCAAAAATTAAAATTATTCCAAAATTTACTCACCCTCAAGCCATCCTAGGTGTATATGACTTTCTTCCTTCAGCCAAACACCATTGGAGTATAATCTATTATCACTGGCTTAATAGAGTGCCCCAGGGATGACGCGTTTTTGTAGGCCAACCCGAAAGATAGCGGCGCACGGGTTCCCTCGGTTGAAAGCCTATGCATTTTTCCCATAGACTTTTGGAAAATCGCAGAAAATAAGCTCTGTGTTTAACAAAGGGTTATGCCACTTACAAGTTTTGTCTATCAAGATAATCTTTACAAGTTAACACAACATTTATAGATTTTGAAGCCTAAATAAAGTCGTCAGATATAAAAGTCTAACAGTAGGCTATAAACGGACTACAGCACACCATGGTCACGGATCAACTTCATCACCACCAAGCTTCCTCAAACTGTATTTAAAAAACAACTTTATTTAAAAACATGCTCGCTGATTATGATCTGCGCTGTGTATGAATACTTATCCACTTTTTCATGAGAAATGCTGTTCAAATGTCCCGTTTTTAATGATGACGTCTAAAGTCCCTGCCAAAGGAAGTAGTCCCTTTTAGCAATTTGTTAGCAACCGCCGATTTTAAGACACAGTAAAAGTTTAAAAAATCACAAGCGGGTTATAACTGGTGTGTTTTATGTCATAGATCAAAACGTGAAAGTATTTAGAGGCTTTGTTAACCACAGACCTTATTTCAGGCGATTTAGCAAAAACCCATTCAAAAAACCCATAGACTTGATGGCGTTGGAACCGGAAGTCCTAAAATGCTAACTCGCTTCCGGGTTTTGCCTACAAAAATGTGTCATCCCTGAGGCACTCTATTAATCAGAGTCTAGTTCCAGCGGAAGCATGACCTCTGACCTGACGCATGACGTATTTACGAACACAGAAGTGCAGAGGATAGAGCAAAATAAAACACCTTTCATGAATTACAAGTCCAAATGGACAATTTGCAAAGAGAAATGTCAGAGAATTTTGATATAAGAGAAGAGGAGCTTGAGTTGAGTTTGTTGCACAGCCCTAATTGTTTGAACTGTGAGAGGCGTCTACTCTCACCTAAGCTTACGCTACTCCTATAGTACATCCTACGTTATGCGTCGGGTTATGTTTCTTACAGAAGCGCATCGTTTAACTTCATAAGGCCTTGATTAACCCCCTGGAGCCGTATGGATTACTTTTATGATGGATGGATGTGCTATTTTGGGTTTCAAAATCTAGGGTTCAATTCCATTAACTTCCATTATATAAAGCTTGGAAGAACCAGGATATTTTTTAATATAACTCTGATTGTGTTTGGCTGAAAGAAGAAAGTCATATACACCTAGGATGGCTTAAGGTTGAGTAAATTATGGGATAATTTTCATTTTTTAGTGAACTAACCCTTTAAGTATGATAGAAAGTGGAGTAGTCCCCAAATGGCAACATTTCGGTTTATTTCTCATTATTAATCAAATTGCACTTTATCAAATCAGCCCTTGCCACGCAGTGTGATTCATTGCAGAATTTTCCACTGGTTATAAGGGTTTGGCCACTGCAGCCTGTGATTATCTCTGATCTGTGGTAAGTTCTCGGTCTGGGGAGCAGCCACTCTCAGACGGGCAGCAGCAAGTATCACTCTAACTCTGGTTAACCGGTTACTAAACCCACGACCTTGTCAAAATGCACTCGTTTTTTTTTCCTTAGAACAGCGCGAAAGACGTCAGTGCTGAAGTGGAATTTAAACACTGCGCAGACCACATACAGACACTGGTTAGTAAATTTAGGGGAGGATAATTTGCAAATTGCAGGTTTGCCTTTTTCTTCCTCAAATTCATATGTTTTTATGTTTTTTTTCTTTGACTTGTTTCTGGTTGCTACATTGCTCTGAAATATCTGGCGTCTTATAGCCAATTGGCAGCATAAGGATGTTCTAGAAGAGTTCTACATAGACTTTTTGAAACCACTTGCCCTGTCTTCAAAAAAAAAAAAAAAAACTTGTGCATCCTGTGATCCTGTTTAAAATATCTAAGTGAATTTCATATAGTTCAGGGCTCAACAATAAGGATGGCCCTATGACTTGTGTAGCATTGTCACTACATCTTACATTAGTCGGTCACACTTTATATTAGATGTCCTTAAATAGTATGTTCTTGCATCAACATTAGTATAATTACACAATAAGTGCATTGTATCAAATTATTAATTTAAATTTAAGTATATAGTATAGTTAAAGACACCTAATGTAAAGTAGGACCCATTAGTCTGTCTTAAATTATTCATAAATATTTGTTAACCATTTGTACATGTTTCTTGCAAATTAGATTTTTGGCTAAAAAGCGTAAAGCCAAAGTCCCTTTCAAGGAAAGTCTGTTCACTATTTGCAACGCTTCCGGGTAGCTATTTCGGGCATCCAAAACCAAGTCTTATCTATTTGAATGGGGGAATCCTGTAATCTAAAAAACTGCTTGGCGAACTCACAATTAAATAACAAGTCTCAGGTTTCTATGGGAACCGGAGCTTCTAATGGCAGCTGCAGTGACGCAATGGCTTTATCAATCAGTGAATGGCTCTTTTATTAGAAGGCGGGACGTATTCCGCCATATTGCGTGTTGCAGTTTCTCCTATTCATAACTAATAGGAGTGAACCATCTTTCTACATCTATAGTCTTTGGTAAAGCCCTGCCTAAAGGCACTTCATACTGTGGAGGACCTATATTATTAATCGGATATTCACAGCTTAGACACAATTATAACATTAAGTGAAAGCATAGTTTTGTAAGGTTTATGTGTTATTGTTGGACAGACATGATCACACCTCAAGTAATTAATAAAATAGAATTGAATTGTTCTGCCCAGTGCCCACATCTTTATCAGACGTATTATCTTTTTAATGTTGCTTCAAGATCAGGATCTTGTAGACTTTCAGAAATAGTGTGGTAATTACTGCATTTATCCTATGACAGCTCCTGGGGTTTAATTTCTCTAATTGCTTGATTTAAGATAGGGGCTTCTTGACATTTTGGTAATGAGCACATTTTCTATTGTTCATTTTTGATTGTTAACATCTAATGACTAAATTGCATGTTTATATCAAATAAGGAGCAATTACTTCAGCATCAGTGATCATGCCTTATCAAGGATGGTGAATAGAAGATCATTTTTATAACTGCAAAGTTTATACCCATTTTGTGCTGTTTTCCTAAAACAAATGCACAGCTAAACATTTATGCACTGTTGGAGCTGCAGAATCAAGCTTAGAATCAACTAGTGATGCATTTGGAAAATATCAGAAACTATCCACGAATCGCGATGCATCGATAGCATTGTCCCAGACCTAGTAAGAGTAAAGTATTTCATCAGTGAAAGATTTTTCCAAGTGATTCACAGCCAAAGACTGGCTGTGTCCCTTATTTCAGATTCTGCTTGATTAACCATTCTGTTTGGGCTTGTTTGTGTGTTGCACACAGCTTTTTTCTGGGCTTGCTTGTCATGTGGCATTTTAGCAAGTACTGTGCCATTCCTAAGTCCACACTAGTGGTGAAGTCGGATCAAAGATATGCCTCAACATGCTGAAAATTCAAATTTCAGAGTAAAGAAGAAAGAGACACGCTCAGTCTGGTTTGGTGATTTTGGGCAGAAATGAAAAACTGATTAAAATTCAGCCCATTTTTCATTTGCATTCCTCACATCTCTATACAGTGGTGAAATTTTGGATTATTTATCAAGTGTCAAATAAGTGTTTATTTGAAAATTTAGTTTGATATTCATTTTTTTCTGCCACTTTACAAATGGCAAAGCAAAAAAGTTCAGATACATATACACAATATGCTGACATGTTATTGAGGACATCAGAAATCAAAGTACCTTTGCTCATACTCGTCTTCTGTTCTTCTTTTATGTGTGTGCGTGTGTGTGTGTGTCTGTCTGTCTGTCTGTCTGTCTTTTTGATGTAGAGAGATAACCTAAGGCTCCTTTCATCTCTTGTCCAAGAAGAAGTCTTCCCAGAATTTTTCCCAGCAAGCACTCTTGGCTTTGTGTCAACACAGAAAACACTGACCAATTTAGTAGAAAGGTCTTTTGCTCTGTGTGTATACTTTAGTGCAGTATTCATTATTTATTTTTTCAGTATTCATTATACACCAGCTATGCTATTTTTAGGCAAAGTAATATACTGTATGTTTATTGAACACAGAAAGGTAATTAAAACTTAGAATTCACCTGTGCAGTTTGAAAATGGAAAATACTAAGTGTGTGTGTGTGTGTGTGTGTGTGTGTGTGTGTGTGTGTGTGTGTGTGTGTGTGTGTGTGTGTGTGTGTGTGTGTGTGTGTGTGTGTGTGTGTGTGTGTGTGTGTGTGTGAGAGAGAGAGAGAGAGGGAGAAAGAGAGACTAGGGGATCTGTGCTCCGATATATTGATGTAATTCATAAATTTTCAAAGACATTGAATGACAGGATTGCATAAACCTGCATCTGTGTGTTTGTGTGTCTGGTTACTTGTGCATCTCCAGTCAAAGCATGAAGCGATTCCTTTTGCAAGACTTATTTTTCCTTCTTCTTCAGTATTTTGTCTTATTTTGTAGTACAAACATTAAGGCAGCCATACAACAACATACATTTAACTGAAAAGCAGAGCTGACCTATTTTTAGAAAACATGTCGCAAGTTTATTTTTCTTACCCTATTTTTCTTCGTTTAACAATTAATCAAATTTACTGAGGTTTATGTGTAAATAGGGCAAGAAAAAAAAAATCAGTGTGAAAAAAAGAAAAACAAATACTGATTAATGATGTTTTCAGATATTCTGTATATTGCATAGTTAATTTAAGCTATTTGTCTTCAACATGAAGATATAGTAAGTTCTTTAGAGTTTATGGACCCCAAGTGTCTAATTTGCAAGTCATGGTACATTTCATGGAAGCTTGAGCCATGTCCCCTGATTTAATATGAGTCGCCGCCGCTCTGATGTCTCGATGTAAGCTCAGTCATGCATGTGCTAATGAACGTGTGAAGATTTGACAGAATCAGAAACAGAGATTGTGAGATGACAGTGATATTTTAGTTTGACCTTTTCATGTCATCCTACACTTCTGGATGTCTATATATGAGTTTCATATGTCAGGAGAGCTACACAGATCTTCTGTGACCAGACTGTCATAAGGCAGTGGGATTCAAGAAGACATCCTCTTCAGATGACACTTCAGAGGGGTCACGATCATACATTTGTTGAAATATCACCTTGGGGGGACTGAATGAGATAAATGTCAGAAAAAGGTGTGTGATGTGTGTGCAAAGCTGTGCGTGTATCACAATAAAGCATGAAAGATAAACATGGCATGATTATGGAATGATGAACAGCTCAGAATTTATAATTATGCATCGAAATGCTCTTTCTCTCTGGCATGAAATCCACAAGTTAATATAAAACCTTTTTTATCAGCTTGATTTGAAAAGGATTCAAAGAGCATCTTGAGCTTCAATGGAAGCAAAAACATCTCTCTGTACAAAGAGTACAAATCAAAAACTTGATTTTATTAGTGACCTAGACATTTTTAATATGGCCTCAGACTTTTGATATGATTGAAAACAATAGTGTTTATGAAACCCATTTTAAGATACATTTGTGATTTTTTTTTTGACCATGTATAATTTCATAATCATCTAGTCCTCTTTGAGACACAGTGTGTCTGAACTCAAGTTATGGGTCACACTGACCTTCGATGGCTTTCACTGCTAGGAAACAATCACACACACACACACCAACACTGTGCAACCCGATTCTTCACTCCACAGGTACAACACTCCTCATATACAGACACACACACACACTGGCCATATGTTTGATATGACAGTTACACTTGAGGTTAAAGGTGAAGAGATGCACCATATGTGTGTCACATCTCCAACATACATCTGCTGTCTGAACATGTGCTCACATACCAGTGTGTGCTATGAAGCATGCATTGAACTTATATATTCAATATATCGTAATTATTCATTTTGGATTGGATATATTTAGTGTTAGAACATCTAGTATCAGGTTTGCAGGATGAAGGGATAGTTTTCTACATGCAAATTAATAAGCTTCATATTTTGCATTGTGCGCTGTTATGCATTGTTTATGTAGTTATGTATGCATTGTCAACATTCAAGGATACGTGTAGGATACCACACAGAGATGTACACTGTGCAGAAATGAAGCAGAGGGAGTGGTTTAGCATGCTGTACACGCACAGTTTTTGTCTGACAGTGTAGTTTTGCAGGCTTCACAGACTGTTGAAGTCTAAGCTATAGGACAAGCCAAGTGTGAGCTATAGGTCCACGACTTTATCCAGCCCAACTGAAAAATGAATGAATAATGCATGTGTGTCCACTTGAGCAAAACCATCTTTCTCTCCCTCTCTCCCTGTGTAAGTCTTTTTTTATTATCTTTTTTTTTATTTTATGCTACCTAATATTATTATATTATATTATATTATATTATATTATATTATATTATATTATATTATATTATATTATATTATATTATATTATATTATATTATATTATATTATATTATATTATATTATATTATATTATATTTAGATATGCACTGATTGCAATTTTCTTGGCCGATTTCGATTTCCGATTTTTTTGTTAGTGAGATCGGCTGATACCGATTTTCTTTCTAAGAACTATAATTGACAACATATACAAACAAAAATCTACTTTTCTTCAATGCAAAGTTTTATTTTCATTAAAAAAAAAAGTCAGTAATAAAATATAAACAGCTCAAATAAATGCAATAGAATAAAGAGAGCTATGAAACTAAGTTTTTTGGGTTAACTGGGTTTCTATTCAGGTAAGAAATACTACAGAAATTAAAGTAATCAAATGTAAAAAGACACATTCAGTGTTATTTTACATTGGTTACCTTAATTTCTGTAGTCTTTATTGTAAATATTAATACAGATCAATTCTTACCATTAAAGTTATAAAACGTATTCAGTCAAGAGCTGAAATTGATTTTCTTTGTCTTTTGTTCTTTGATTATCATGACAGACAGCAGCAGGAATATTGGACTGCTGTCCCTTTAAGAGTTAATGAACGGTGTTCAACGGACCCAATATTGTTACACACAACATGTATTCACTTTCTTAGCTATTTAACGATTCAAAACTGACTGTGTTTATCTGTATACTCGCCAAGATTGAGTGTGCCGCTGGTTTTGACATACTTTTGTATGTATTTGACAGTTTAAGCGCATTATGCTGCTCGTTTTGGTATTTGTGACTCTGTTGGACTTGTTTCTGTTTGAGACTGAGCTTGGCTTTTTCGCTTCACTAATATAGATCAGTGGTGCGCGTGCTTTCGGTGTAAGCACGAAACCTGCGGGAATGACTAAAATTTATGCGCAGTAAGCACTACTACCCGGAGTCGAGTGAGAGAGAGGAGGCGCCCGCGCGGGTGTGTGTCACTTCACCGTGACAGAGAAGAGAGCGAGAACGCGCACTTGACATTATTGCCTGTGCCGCTGGTAACAAAAAAAATCGTCTCGGAATCGGTAAGAAGTGAGACTGATCGGCCGATCACCGATCCGGGCCAATCATGAGGAAAATCAGCCGATTCCAATCCCTGGCCGATCAATCGGTGCATCTCTAATTATATTATATAATATATTATATATTTTTCATATTTTTCCATGGGTGCTCAGCACCTGTATAGCCTATAGTTCATGATAGGCTATAGTTAAGTTTGTGAATATTTTGAATAAAAAAGGAAAAACAAAATTAAAGTGATACATCTGTCATACATCGCTATTGTGCCTGCGTGATGTATCGCCCCACACATTAATAATAATGAATTAATTTAATAAACTTAGTAACCTAGCCTTCTTGGTAGGCTTCCGTAAATTATCTTCTGTAAGAAAATGATTCATAAAACATAAGTTGACCATATGTTTACTTTTAATTTCATATTTTCATATTGATAAAAAAAATAAATAAATAAATAAAAATTAAGATATAGTTCACCCAAAAATTGAAATTCAGTCATCATTTTCTCAGCCTCATGGTCCAAAAGTTTGTGTAATAACTTCTGTTGAATCAAATAAAATATTTCTTTCTGAATCTTCTATTTGCAATTTCTATTTGATGATTTACACAATAATGACTTCAAATTATCTTTTG
Organism: Chanodichthys erythropterus; assembly: GCF_024489055.1. NCBI lineage: Eukaryota > Metazoa > Chordata > Actinopteri > Cypriniformes > Xenocyprididae > Chanodichthys > Chanodichthys erythropterus. Next base: position 9,844,791 of record NC_090224.1, on the reverse strand, counting down.
AGGATAATTTCTCAGCCAAATTTGATGTACAATAAATTTGTAATTAATTAGATAAAAAATGTAAATCACTTCCCAGACATAATTATATTATATTATGTTTAGTGTATATAAAGTGTCATTTTCACATTTCATATATTTATGTTTTCTGTAATTTGAAGCTTTGCTCTGTCTTCTATTGTTCTTGAGAGCGTTTCCTTCCAGCTGCAGAACCCATCCACTTAATCCTGTTAGATAGACTGGGCTTAAAGCAGAGGATGTCTTGAGCATCTTGTGCTGGAAGGCACTGTTTCACTACTGGATGGGGACCAGTAGCTGTTTGTCATCCAAAGCAGCAACACTGAGAGAGAAAAGAAAAAAGACAAAAAAAAAACTTGCAAAAAACTCACAATTTACAGTGGCGAGACAGTATAAAAGTGTTATTCTATAACATTTCCTAAAACTTTCAAGGGAATTGGCAGTTTTATCAATAGAGACAGAGGGAGTGAGACAGCCTTGGGTGAGAGAGTGTGACTGATCTTTATACAGTTTCTATGTTTAAGCATGGAACTCCATTTACTTCATACTTATCAACAAGCAACCAATACTATAATATTTTTGTGTGTTTTTGTAAATGTATATTTAAAACAAAATTGCATCAATATCTCATCTATTATATATTATTTTGGCATGAATGTGTGTTATAGAGAGAGAGAAAGAGAGCAAGAGAAATATATACAGTATAGAGATTGAGAGACTGGGTTGACCTACCTGAAGCTCAACATTGTTCATGCATTTAAATAGGAATATTATTAAAATGGTGGATGAGCAGTGTATGTAACATTCTGAGCATCAAATGAAGCTGGGCCTGTGATGGTAAGAAAGTGTTAAAGGTGGCAGACCAGTGCGAGTGAAACTTCTCTTCCAAACCTAAAGAATTCATCAGACTGTTTGCTTTAGAATGGTCATTTATTATAAATCACGTTAGATGACAGCTTGTATGATTGTTTCAGGTCTGGAGAGGTAATCGCACCTTCCTCGGATGATGAATACATCAATAAGAACTGTGTAGTGCTAAATATAAGTCCAAGTCTTGCCACCAGCGGATGCTGAGAAACAAAAGTGCGCTCTGGAAAATGACACCATCTGGAGCAATAACAAGAAATCTTATTGAAAACAGCACAAAATGACCTTTTCGGGATCATAAAACAACACAAGTGAAATTTTAAGATGCCCAAGAGCAATATCTGAGAGGGTCTATCTCTAATATAACAAGAGTAGCAATATCTTTGTTCTCTTGGTAGCATATGCATGCACTGCAAGTTACTGAAAGAAATATTAGAGGTGGTCAGTGATTTAACACCATTGTTTTAGAAGGATGATTGACTCTGGCCATGCTCTTTATCTGTTTTATCTCATCTGCTGAGAAATCTGATAACACTTAAGTATGGGGAACACATATTTTCTATTAACTATGACTTGTCCCTCAATAAACTAATAATTTACTTCTTATAAATATTTAGTAGGCAGTTGTTGTAGTGGTTAAATTCAGGTATTGGGTAGGATTAGGGGATGTAGAATGTGGTCATGCAGAATAAGGCATTAATATGTGCTCTATAAGTACTAATTAATAGGCAATATGCAAGCTAATAAGCAATTAGTTAAAAGTGATAATAGTTCCCAATACTGAAGTGTTAGAAATCCTAACCACAAATCCTAACATTGGCCATATAGCGTGGATGATGTTTTGGTATAATGAACTTACACAAAGAAGTTTAGAAGGCATCTGTACTTTGTCCTTGGGGTTCTGAAATGAGCATTGTCTTGCTGCTAAATAAGAAAGCTCATGCTAGACTAATTATTAAACAGCAGTAATTTCTATTGAGATAGACTGATTGCAGACAGATTGGTATATGAGAAAAACTTGTTGCACACTGCAAATAAAAATCAAATAGTCTTCTAAACATAAAAATAAAAATATTTTAACATTGCTTGTGAAGCAAAACTATAAATATGTAGACTTTTCAGAGAACATATCACTGGAGAGTGTTGTTAATTTGTCTTACCCCATTAGCAAATATCTTTCTTTTTTTTTTTCGTGTTTAAGAATAAATCAAATTTAGTTTGGTTCATGCTTTAAAATTTTTCAAAGGATTAGTTCACATTCAAATGAAAATTACCCCAAGCTTTACTCACCCTCGTGCCATCCTGGGTGTATATGACTTTCTTCTTTCTGATGAACACAATTGGAGATATATTAATAAATATTCTGACACATCAAAGCTTTATAATGGCAGTGAACGGGATCAATAAGTATGAGCTGAAGAAAGTGTCTCAATCCACATCCATCCATCATAAACATACTCCACACGGCTCCAGGGGGTTAATAAAGGCCTTCTGAAGTGAAGCTATTCATTTGTGTGAAACCTTCATATCCAAAATATCCATATTTAACAAGTAAAATATCTAGCTTGGGCTAGACCGCCTTCCATATTCAAATTACGAAAAAACGGAACTGGCGTCGCGTCAGTTAAGCTTTTTCCGTAAGTTGAATAGGGAAGGTGTAGGACATATCGTAAGCTTTTTAAACTGCGAGAGTTTTACACTTTCTTCGTAAGTATAATATGGAAGGTCGTCTGGCTGAACCTAAATATTTTACTTCATAACTTGTTAAATATGGATATGTGGATGGAGACACTTTCTTCAGCCCATACTCATTGATCCCGCTCACTGCCATTATAAAGCACGGATATTTATTAATATATCTCCGATTGTGTTCATCAGAAAGAAGAAAGACATATACACCTAGGATGGCTTGGGGTAATTTTCATTTGAAAGTGAACTAATCCTTTAATGGAGTAAGAAAAATAAACTAAATTCAAGAAATATTCTCTGAAAATATATTTTATACAATGTATTATGCATATGAATGTAATATAATTCATATTTATTATGCATATTAATATATATTATTATGAATATAATGTGTTATACAGTGCTTCTCAAGTAAATTTCTCTTGTTTGAATGATGTGCATTTGATATTCTTACTGGAAAAAAAGGCAAAATGCTGATTAAGAACATGCAAATTTTAGTGAATGTACCTTTAACAGAAATCAGATGTTTCAGTCATTGATTATGTGCTCTGATGGCCTAAAGGCCAAACATTTATAAGAACTGACGTGTGCTACCTAAGTCTAATTACGTAAACTAGCTGAAATCTATAAGCACTTTCAAATGCCATTAGCTTGAGATGCGGTATAATAAACATAAATGATGAGATGCCCCACGGAGTAAATAACAACTTGAAACTATTCCATAAAACAGCATTCCATAGCATTTAGGTCTGTGTGATTGGTAATGAAAATCTGCCCTTTGTTCAGAGAGGGCACAGTCATTTAAAGGCTCACTTGTTGCATCACCTGATGTATAATATGCATTTGCAAGCCTAAAATATGACAAATATGTGCTTGTTGAAGTATACTGTATATGTAAGTATATCACATAAGTGAAGGATTGAAGAGGATGTGATATTGGCAAGACGAAGAGGGAGAAAGTAACAAAAAGAGTTTAAGAATTAATGAAACAGTGCTTGTGATAATGGGAGCAATTGCTTTGGCTGTGAGAAAAGCATTGTGGGTAATTCATATGTCAATCAGTGCCTCAGTTTTAGTCTGAATGGACACACAAATATGCATGGATACCAACACTGTAATTGAAGCCCCAACAAAAGACTATTGTAGCTGCAAATTGTGTTTGCTATTTGTGATATTTAATGTGATATTTTAGCCTGAATGTCATAATGCCACTGTGAAGAATAATGCTTACTAATTATTGGATGACAGTGATTTGTTGCCCTTTAAGTTGTTTTTTATGAAGATTTGTTCAGTGTTTTTTTTTTTTTTTTTTTTTTTTATATATATATATATTTTTTATATATATATTCTAATGATTGGATTTTAAACCCAAATTTAGAACATAAGCCAGTTTGGATATGCCTTGTGTGAATGCATGTGTGTGCGTGTATTTTTGTGTCTTTGTACGCATGTCTGGAAACGATAAAATAAGAAATGTGAACTGATTTGTTCTAGTGGTACATTTGGTGCAGAGCTTCAACCTTCATCTGCAACTCTCAGCATTGTGACACTGTTCACAGACAGAGCCGTTACTATGCGCTTCCTTACAGTCACGTTATTACAGGATGCAGTGTTTAAAATAATCACTCAGGCAGACATGAAGCAAGCATAATGTAGTCAGCAGGGAGCCAGTGACTTCTGTCTGCCTCTCTAAATCAAGATTAATGGGCTTGTGAATGCTACATTAATAGGCTGTCACTTGAGAATACATTTACAAGAGCAGGATGATTATCTCGGTTTTACTTAGTTTCCTCATTACAGGTGTTTGTGTTTTACTGAAGATGGGTTAGAGCAGGGCACAATTTGCATCCAGCACCTCCAGCTCATGCAAAGGTTCGGGGTTTGGAATTTTTTTGAACATTTTTTGAAAAAAGTCTCTTATGCTCACCAAGGATGCACTTATTTGATCTAAAACATGGTAATATTGTAAAGTATTATTATAATTTAAAATAGATGTTTTCTGTTTTACTATATTTTAAAGTGTAATTTATTCCTGTGATGGCAATGCTGAATTTTCAACATCATTACTTCAGTGTCACATGATCCTTCAGAAATCATTCTAATATGCTGATTTGATGCTCAAAAAACATTTCTGTTATTATCAATGTTGAAAACAGTTGCTGTTTTTTGTGGAAGCATCATTTTTTCAGTATACTTTGATGAATAGAAAGCTCACAAGAACAGCACTCACACTTGTCATGTTTGGTTCGATTAAAACGAACCCTGGTGCGATTGCTCGGTTAGTGCAGTTCATTTTAACAAATGTGAACGCTGCCATCCGAACCCTGGTGCGCACCAAACAAGCGGACCGAGACTGCTGAAAAGATGGGTCTCGGTCCGCTTCCAAACGAACTCTGGTGTGGTTCGAATGATATATGAACGCAACACGGACCAAAGACATGAAACCGAACCAAAAAAAGGAAGACGAGACCCTAAAAAAGACCGAATCCTCACGCATATCGGTTTTTCTCGTCATAGACGCGAGTTTGACCGTCACAGGCATCAGATGTGCATCTCCATGCAGCAGATCATTTGTGTTTGTGTGACGGATGGATTCCCGCCGGTGTTTTGACTACTTTACACATTTTATAAGCTCTTCACGAGTTCCCAGCTGGCCAAAATACGATCACATGCAGGCTACGCACCGCTACACACACAACGAGCGCATTTACCTCAGAAAACAGCATTGTTTTGGATGTTCGGTAAGTTCAGTCTCAAAATAGGCAATACATCATAAAATCCGACCAATCACGTTGTGAATGTATCCCTATGCCTTAAGGTTTGGTATCTTTTGGTTCTGTGATAAAATTGCCAATCTGAACGCTAACCGGACCAGGACTAAATTTTTTTTTTCTTCTTTGGTCCGGAACAAATGAACCAAACAATCCGAACTACAAGTGTGAACGCACCCTTATTCGAACATTTAACATTATTAATGTCTTTACTATCAGTTTTGATCAATTTAATGCATTCCTGCAGACAAAAAGTAGTAATTTATTTAAAGAAAAAAAACAAAAAAACACAAACTTTTGAAAGGTAGTATAAATAATAGTTTTGTGTGATATCTATGATATTCTACAGTGCGTGTAGAATTATTAGGTACGTTGATTTTCTATAAAAGACCTATAAAAAAAAAAAACAGTCTTCAAGTATAACACTTCAGCTTTTGATTCTTATTAAGTGGGGGTCATTTTTTAGGATTAAGTCTCTGAGATTCTGACACCTTGCACTTCTAGAGACTCCAGGTTGGTTTCTGTTCTGGAAAATTGTGGCGCTGGAGACTAAAGGGTTCCTGATGGTTTCACACTTAATTCTTCACCTTGATTCTTAATTCTTAATTCTTTTGCAGTTAACATGTGTCTTTTCTTTTCCACCTGTTTTTGTCTGACCCTACTGACCCAATGAGTATTTCACTATTCAATGGTCATGCCTTAACTGCAGTTTCTAGTATTGCATTATCCTTCTCATTGGCATTTAATAATTTTGACTTTTCAGTCTGAGTTAAATGTCTTTTTTGGCTCATTTTATCTGTAAAAGAAAACATACCAAATAAATCTGAATATAAGGCGTTTTTCATTTCCAGCCTTCATGAACAATTATATATCACTTATAAATGATTAAATACAAAATGAATAGTAGTTATTAAGATTGATGTGGTTTGGAATTGGTAAGATGTTCCTGGAAAATAATTCTGCACGCACTGTGTACATCTTTTGAAGCCACATTGAAAGTGGCTTGGATTAAACTATTTTAATGCATCATTGTGTTCTGAAATGCATTTGACCTTTGTAAGTCGCAGTGATGATGGGAATATAGTGGTTTACTGGATTTTATTATGGCCAAGAAACAAGAGTTTGTGTGTGTTTGTCCTCATCCTTAGGAACTCATTATGAGTTGTAAACATAACAGACACAAAAACGCAGACACTTTTCTGTCTCTTTTTTTGTGTTTTATGATCATGAAAATGGTTTGATTTATGTCTGACTATGATAAGTAATAGATAAAACTCTCATGTATGGTTTTTTTAATAAACACTGCTCATACAGCATACAGTTACTTACAACTTAAAGCCATAGTTTTTAGGGAAAACTGAAGAAAATATGTTTGTTTTGCATTTCTGAATCCGCTACTTTCCCTGTAAGGCCACAGTTATGATGGGTAATATCCTTGTACATTAGGAATTGCTGACACAAAGCATTGTGGGAACCGTAGACTACACTTGATTTAAATGAAGTGCTTCTGAAATATAGTCTCATTTCGCTGTCAGTCAGCCTAATGGTTTTACCACTGACAGGTCTGTCATGCTCGGCTCCAGTGTCACACATCTAATAAAGGCCCTGCTTTCATATCTGGAGCTGAGTTTGGTTTTCTGATGGGAGCCAACTAAAAGGTTGAGTCTCACTGAGGTGTGTTGCATTTCTTAAACATCATGACATACATAGGCCTAAATCAATGAATATTTGGCTGTGGGTATTTATGTGAGGGTAAAAAGAATATAGACCTATACATTAATTGTAAATCTGTTCTCTTCCTAGTAGTAGTTGTTTTCATTGCTCATTGAATGAAATACAGCAAGTCTGCCAGTGAAGGGAAAAATAGAAGGAGAGAGAGTCTCTATTAATTGGAATTTCTGGGCCACTGAGTTGCTTAAGGCTTTATTATAAAACATTTTCAAAATGAACAAGATTTTCATTAATTAGTAGAAACCCCATTCCCCCCCCCCCCCCCCCACATGCCTTTATATGGTGGGAAGACTAATTCTGTATTGGTATTGCTTTCTTTTTCTTTTCTTAACCTAAGGCTTACCTTTCCATTCATTTTTTCACCCTGAAAGAGGCTTTAGCCCTGTCTTGTTTTAATGTCATGTCATCCATCATCATGCTGGCTAGTGGTGTGTGCGTGCGTGTGCGTGCGTGTGTGTGTGTGTGTGTGTGTCCGGAGTCCAGTCTTTCAGGCCAGTTTATCCCTCCATCTGTAATTAAAATCACTCATGGAGAACACCACCACTGCTGAACAATGGCATCCATATTTTATAACACGCACAAACACACACACCACATACAATTATAGCTTGAGCTGCTCTTCACACACACACACCCACACTCATTTGATGGAATTTATTTTTATCATCCTACATGAAATTGGGTTTTGACAAAACTGTCACTTTCAAGGACCTAGATAAGATTGATAAGACGTGTGTGTGTGTGTGTGTGTGTGTGTGTGTGTGTGTGTGTGTGTGTGTGTGTGTGTGTGTGTGTGTGTGTGTGTGTGTGTGTGTGTGTGTGTGTGTGTGTGTGTGTGTGTGTGTGTGTGTGTGTGTGTTTGCTCATACTGTAAGTTCTGATTTCTTTGAGGTGAAGTGGTGTTATAAAATCTGGAATCACTTTTCATTCTTTTTCTCTTTCTGTCTTTCTGAGAGATTTTGGGCCTTTTACTTTTTTTCAAGTTATAAGGTCACTGAGTTTATAGTAAGAAAGTGAGTTTTAAAACCAGGTTTCCAGGCACGCCCTTCCATCTTTCATTGGTCAGCCAAACAGATAGCCCTGCCCCAAAACCAGGACAGCATTGTTTAAGCCATTGTTTCTGTGTTGGTTTGGTGGTTCTGTTAAAACACATGATTTAATATAAATGGTTTATTAACAGTAGATCAATTGTTATATTAAGCTGGTAGAAAGTACACTACTGTTCAAAGGTTGGTAGAATTTTTAATGTTTTTAAAAGATGTCATGCTCACCAAGGCTGCATTTATTTGATCAAAACTACAGTAAAAACATTAATACTGTGATATATTATTATTAAAAATAACTTTTCTATTTTAAGATATTTTAAAATGTAATTTATTCAAGTGGAAAATTCAGCACAGCTGAATTTTCAGCAGTCATTACTCCAGTCCTGTGTCACATGATTCTTCAGAAATCATTCTAATACGCTGATTTATTTAAATTATAAATCTTTTGTAACAATATAAAAGACTTCACTGTAATTTTTGGATCAATGTAATGCATCCTTGCTGAATAAAAGTGTTAATAAATAAAAGTATTAAAAGAAACTCTTGCTTCAGCTTGCAATGAGCAGCTTTAGTCTTACATTCATTCGTTCCTATAACTGGAAGATTTAAAGCACACCTCTCACAAACTCCTGCTTACATGGTAAGTCATCTGGACATCTTTGGCATACTGTTTTGACTGGACAGTGGTTTAGGATGATCTTATTAATCATGCATACTATATTGGTCAGTTAATACACTTGGGATTGAGCCAGAGACTTTAAGTTTAAGTTTAAATGATGTCTTCTCTCTCACTCTCCATCCTTCTCTCTCTTCCTCTAGTCTGACTGATAGACCATTCACACTCATCCTCAGGAGAGTCTCTCTCTCTCACGCCTTTCTAAATCATCCCTCACTTCATTCCAGTCCTTTATTCTTCCCCTGACTCTCACCCTTTACCTCCCAATTCTTCCTCTATCCATCGTCTCATCCCTCTGGAGATCTTTTCTGTCTGCCTGCTTCTGGTAATCACAGACAGGTAGAGACAGATGGCAATACTTCTTCCCCGGTCTCTCTCACTTTATCTCACTTTGTCTTGCTCTGTCTTTCTAATGCTGTCTGAGATCAGAAAGTCTGAAGCATTCAGTTAAAACCCACAGATTTAATCACACGAGTAGCTGACAGAGTACATGGCCGTTTAACATTTATTTATTAATGCATATTAATGTTGTTTTAGGTACTGTTAATTACTGTTACTTCAGTGAGACAAACCCTAACCTGTCCTACCTTAACAAACACGACCGTTTGCTGGGTTTCTGTTTGTGCGACACTGTACCGTGTTAATCCATAACCGTACATTAAACATCAAACGGATCTTCTTATGGTTAGTGTGAACAAACACATTGCTCTTCATGGGTAACTGTCATACCTAGATAGGTCACACTTTGTCGAAGTCATAGGTCGAAGTTTGTATGAAATATCAGCAGTCTGATATATCTATTGGTAGTCATCTGCCACTTTATGTATATATTTGTTATACCAACGATCCATAAACTCTGTCCTCTTTATGTTAATCAGGCATAATGTTTATGTATTATTAAATGCACTTTATAATATATATGACAGTATGGTAAACAGCAGCTTTGGGAAATGTTTGGTTACTGATTTGAATTCATGATCAAAAGGATGTTGGGATATGTTTGTGAGTCATTTAACTGAGTGTCCTCATTTTCTTAATACTCTGCTGCCACCTAGTGCCACATCTCTCTCTCTCTCTCTCTCTCTCTCTCTATTTCCCTCCCTCTCTCCCTCTTTCAGTCATCTGCACCACTCCTGCTGTTAGACACAAAAGCCAATCAGCGCTTGTCGTTAAAGACAGACAGTACGAGTGGAGAGGACTGTGTTGGTTCAGTCAGGGAACTCACACATGCATACATTAACATCAGTGTTTACATATCCCTCACGTAGACACTTAGGTACACACTGCAGAATGAACACAATTACCACACATACAGTTTGTCAAACCTAACCTAGTCACAGTCTTCCGATCAAACACGCACACACACACACACACACACACACACACACACACTCATTTACATATAAATTGCGGTAAGTAGGACAGAAGCTTGTTTAAATTTGATGAGAGCTTTTGTTCAAATGAGGACTGAAAACGCAGGGGTATCGAATGAATACACTCTGAGATTCAGTGTGTATATGTGTGTGATCTTGGCAATAGTTTGGGGACATTTAAGGACAGCTGTGGATGGGGGAAAATAGAATAGAATCTATATAGAATCAATATAGAACAATTAAACAATAGAAAACTATTGTATGTACCCATATGTTAGAGAAAGCAAAGTAAATTTTGTATCCTTTTTCACTGGTTTTATGGTATTGTATTATTGTATGTCCCTGTATAATCTGTATTCACATGCTTACATATCTAATTAATGTTATTTATCACCATTCCCATGACAGACATATAATTTTCATTGATTTGATTGGACTAGCTTATTGTGACAACTCGAGGTGTATATCGTCCAATTGATAGTTCAACAGCGCTCAGTAAAATCAGGTTAGATGCTAATGTCACTATTGTTCCGTGCTGTTTCTGTTTGGATCTGTAGACATAGAGGAGCCAGGATTGACTGGAGAGCATCTTAATACCAGACTGGAAGAGAGGTTTAAATCTAAACTTGTGCATAGAAATGCTATTATTACCCATAATTCATGGGATGACTCTCAGCATTCCTTGAAAGAGCAGACTTTTCTCTTGGCCGTATTTCTCGAAACCACTGTTCTCTTTCCCTGCAATTACACAAAATGCTCACTTTTTTTTTTTTTTTTTGGCTGTTTTACTGGAGCTTCTTCAAATCGTCCAGGAGAAGTAAATGTGCTTCAGTAAAAAGCAGATAGGATGTGATTGAAGTACTTTTACAAATGTACTCATTCTGTAAATTGGATCATTATTGGATCATTTCACCTATTTTTGTACATTCTATGTTATTTACTAAATGGGTCTACTCATGGCATGGGACCAAGATTGTATGTTAGACATGTAGTCATTCTCTCATATTATCTGAAATGTTTGAAATACCCATCAATCAGTGTCTCAGTGGGTGGCCAGAGAAAGGAGAAAATAAATAAAATGCAAAAATAACTAAATGATATGCATAATAGCAACCACCAAGCAATGATCTATATGTATGTGTGATCTAACAAATAGGTGTTAGGGGTTTAAAAAGAGCATATCCCCAAGAATCTGTGATATTTTGGTCCCTATAAATGGTTGGATCCCTCCTTCAATGTAAGTCTATGGTATTTTTCTACTGATTAGAGCATCCACCAAGTGAAGTTGTTTAGAAAAGTTGTTTGTTTACTTATTTATTTATTTAACAGTGCATTATCTCTTTATTTTTATTGAATAATCTGTACTTTGACTCACTTCAGCAACTGCTGGTTTTCCTGCTTGCAATATCATACTTTCCCTTACTCTTCCCCTTCTCTGTATGTGGGTCATGTATACATGAGAGTTCTTCAGTGAGAAAGAGAAAGAGAGATGTGTGTGTATTTGCCTTTGGGCTGTGTTCTAAAGTTTGAGGGAGGATGCTGGCAGTGGTTAACAGTAACAGGAAACGCCAGTCATCCCACTGGAGCCAATCAGCACGGAGCCCAACTGAACCCAGTTACACTGTTTCGCTGCAGCACTCTTTCCATTGGGAACACAGCTGTGGTCTGTATGGATGTGTGTGTGCATACTTATTGTTACAAATTTAAGACCCCTCGCAGCTGAGAACTGTGCTTGTGTATGTGCTGATTTGTTGATAACCTGAGAGGATGATTATATATGGTCACCTTGATTCCAGCTCTCCTCTGCTGCCATGCATTGTTCTAATTCCCCACTGTACTAAGAGAGAGAGAGAGAGAGCAGGCGTGGAGGAAGCTGTACTGAGGGAGGAGGGATCTTGGAAAAGAGGAGGGAGGTTTAGAGAGCGATAGAACAGAAAAAGAAATAAAGAAAGACAAAGAAAGAAGGAGGGAGACCTGTCTATTCTGAGTGACATTACAGCACGGATCTCAGTTACACCGGTGAGTCCTTCTTAAACTCCACTGGAAAAGTTTACAGTTTGTTTTGAATATTAATATTTGAATATTCTCAAGAGATTAACTTCAAGTTGAGTTGAAGCACTCTGGCAAATATAATAGTAGGCTGTTAACATTCATAGTTTGGAAACAATAGAGAGTCATAGAAAGTTGGAGAGTTTTGCTCTCGCATGTCATATTACACTTAATACATAATACATAATTTCATTTTGTTAGCATTTTTTCATAGTGTAAGTTCTATTCAGTGCAGCAAAGTGAAGTTGTTCAGTGATGTAGTGGTCTGCTCCATCTCTCTCTCTCTGTCATTAGCTGTGTCTGCTCTTATGGAATATACAAAGACAAGTTCTATGAACAATATCTGTGGCATGTTGTCAGTTACCACAGAAAATGTCAATTTCTGTCCTCATCCTTAAGTTGGTAATAATAATAATGTTAATAAAAAGTAATGTTGACAGTTACGTGCTTACAATGAAGTGGGGCAAATGTACTACAACTGTCCCATGGATTTCCATTGTTTTGATTATGTGGTAGGCCTATTTGTTTTTAACAGGGAACATTCTTTTAACAATTTTTTTTTTTTTTTTTTTTTAGGCTGTTATAGGATATTCATTACATAGCAAACCTAATTAAAATAAATGCTGTTCTATTCCACTTTTCTTTCATCAAAAAAACATTTAAAAAAAAAAAATTGATAATAAGAAAATTTAGCTTTGCAATCATAGGAATAAATTACATTTTAAAATATATTAAATTGGCTAGTATTAGAGACTTCTTTTAAAAACTTTAAAAAATCTTACCGCCCCCTATACTTTTGAACAGTAGTATATACAGTACACTCTAAAAAAATGCTGGGTTAATAAACAACCCAAGTTGGGTTGAAAATGGATAAACCCAGCAACTGGGTTGTTTTAACCCAGCGGTTGGGTTAAATGTTTACCCAACCTGCTGGGTAGTTTATTGCTTGCTGAAAATGAACCCAAAGTATGTTGGAAATTAACATTTTTTAATAAGTTTAATGAACAATAATTAATTCAATTAATATTCATACAAGTTTAATGAATAATAATGAATGAGTGTTCAACTTTTGATTATTATATTAATTTTTAAACAATAATTGAGTTATAAAACTGCCCAGCATGTTGGACAAACATTTAACCCAACCACTGGGTTTGTCCATTTTCAGGCCAACTTGGGCTGTTTTTAACCCAGCATTTTTTAGAGTGTATGTATGAAAGTTAAAGAATTATGAGGAACTGATATTTGACAGACAAGAAACTTAATTTATATATTGATCTCATTTCATTTCAAGCAACAAAAGCCGATCGTACAGTACAACACCAAGATCTCCAGCTAAAGATACACAGACCAAAAAGAATCACAGGTTCATTCACTGCACAAGTAAGAACCTTTACAATTATGAATTTGATTTTCACTGTTGACACACAGGAACATCTAGAAGAAGCAAAAGCAAATCACAGGAACGGACACAATGAAGCTGTGGGACGCACATTCATGTATAGCCACACATGATAACTGTTTGGATTCAAACAGGAAAGGAAGTTAGACAATAAGTTATGTTTGTGTTGTGACGACAGCTCTTGAACTGACAATGAAATTTCACTAACAAGCATTCAGACACACACACACACACATACACATATACAAAGGCCCTTGTGTTTAACTTCCTGTCTGGAAGGCGTCCAGCAGCATCTGGATCAATTCTGGATCAAAATAGAAAGGAGAGACTTAGGGAGGGAGAGAGGAATCGAATAGCTTGCAGAAGTCAGAAACACTCCGCAAACTACATAAAGTGAGAGACAGAGAGAGAGAGTGGCAGTGATTTGGTAGTTTCATCAGTGAAATCATCATAACTGGTATCCCATCCTGATCAGAGCTGTGTGTTGCCATGACGATAGTAGCCAGTACCTGTTCGCCGGCTGTTCCCTTCATTGTGGAGTCTCCTCTTTTTGGGATTTATTGTTCTGCATGCAGAGACATGTGCACATGGCCTGAGGGAGCAGCCCGTCTGTGTTTGCATTACTGATTACCTGTATCTGTGTCTTCAAAGCTGTAGTAATGTACACAGCTTGATGACAGCTTGTCCTCTGTCAGAGTCATGTGCATGAATGTTTATTAGTTGGTTTTGCTAAGCAAGCATCACTATTATTATTGCCCATACTTATGGTTAGAGATTTGGACAAACCTCTAATCCTAACTATTGCAGTTCAGTACATCCCACAATGTTTGTGACATAAAAGATATCTCAAACCATATGGCTTTTTAAGGAGAGGTGTGCTATGCTATTACTTTTCTGAATCATTGACTTACAATTTTCTCTACAACAGCTACACACACACACAAACTTTGAAGAAGGGACCTGAGCCGAATCTAGAATATCTTGGGGCTGTGCTTTGCACTCTTATTGGGCAAGAAACAATATAGCAACTGCCCAGAACACCCTAGCAATCACATAGCAACCTGCTAACCGCCATTCTTGGCGACTCTTGCATGGGTGCCTGTGTGATTTTCCTACATTGCTGTAGTTATATTCATAGCTTTACTTTTTTTTCTTTCTTTCTTTCTTTCTTTCTTTCTTTCTTTCTTTCTTTCTTTCTTTCTTTCTTTCTTTCTTTCTTTCTTTTTTTTTTTGTAATTATACATTGTAGATATTGTGTTTTAACCCAAACATCAGCCGGATGATGTCATTTCCAATAATACAGGAGTAGTAGACAACATATAATCAAGCCTCCAATCCTCCTCTGCTGTAGACATGACACACACACACAAACACACACATACAAACAGAGCGGACCATATTTATGAATTATTTTAAGGATGCTATTTTTGGGAAAAGTGTGTGTGGTCCAGGCGTGATCTATCTATCTATCTATCTATCTATCTATCTATCTATCTATCTATCTATCTATCTATCTATCTATCTATCTATCTATCTATCTATCTATCTATCTATCTATCTATCTATCTATCTGTCTGTCTGTCTGTCTGTCTGTCTGTCTATCTATCTGTCTGTCTATCTATCTGTCTATCTATCTGTCTATCTGTCTATCTGTCTATCTGTCTGTCTGTCTGTCTGTCTGTCTGTCTGTCTGTCTGTCTGTCTGTCTATCTTTGTCTGTCTATCTTTGTCTGTCTATGCTGCTCTTCTGCTGTTCTTCTGAATTTTAAGACTTCTGTTATTTAAAGGTGCCCTAGATTCAAAAATTGAATTTACCTCGGCATAGTTAAATAACAAGAGTTCAGTACATGGAAATGACATATAGTGAGTCTCAAACTCCATTGTTTCCTCCTTCTTATATAAATCTCATTTGTTTAAAAGACCTCTGAAGAACAGGCGAATCTCAACATAACACCAACTGTTACGTAACAGTCTAGGTGTACGCCCCCAATATTTGCATATGCCAGCCCATGTTCCCAACATTATGAAAGGCATTAGACAAGGGCAGTAACGTCTGGATCTGTGCAGAGCTAAATCAACAGATTAGGTAAGCAAGCAAGGACAATAGCAAAAAATGGCAGATGGAGCGATAATAACTGACATGATCCATGATATCATGATATTTTTAGTGATATTTGTAAATTGTCTTTCTAAATGTTTCGTTAGCATGTTGCTAATGTACTGTTAAATGTGGTTAAAGTTCCCATCATTTCTTACTGTATTCACGGAGACAAGAGCCGTCGCTATTTTCATTTTTAAACACTTGCAGTCTGTATAATTCATAAACACAACTTCATTCTTTATAAATCTCTCCAACAGTGTAGCGTTAGCCGTTAGCCACGGAGCACAGCCTCAAACTCATTCAGAATCAATGTAAACATCAAAATAAACACTGAACTTACACGATTAAACATGCTGCATGACAAACACTTTGTAAAGACCCATTTTGAGGGTTATATTAGCTGTTCAAACTTTTTTTTATGTTGTTTAAGGCACGCGCAAGCTCCGTGGGCGTGGAGCGCCAGATTTAAAGGGCCACACACTCTGAATCGGCTCATTTCTAATTATGCCCCAAAATAGGCAGTTAAAAAAATGAATTTAAAAAAATCTATGGGGTATTTTGAGCTGAAACCTCACATACACATTCAGGGGACCCCTTAGACTTATATTATATCTTTTAAAAAAAAGTTCTAGGGCACCTTTAAGACTTAAAATTTGAATGAGTGATTATAGGCTAATTTGCTTAATTTATAAACATAAAGAGATTATAGCATGTCCCCATTTAAGTATCTTACTAAACATATGTGTATGTGGAGAGAGAAAGAAATGGAGTGCTTCTTGTTCAGTGGGGGAGAGAAGCTTTAGTTCACTGAATAGAGTTTCAAAACTGTGTCATTCTCCAGATGTGTGGTGACCTCATCCAAACTTTACATCAGGATTTACAGAGACTCAAACAGCAGTGAACCACACTGGCTTATAAACACACACACATCATAGTGTGTGCCGTACTGCTAGCATTCTTTGGTGGCATATTAGTGACTTTGTTATCTGCACTATTTTACAGTAAGAGTATCTTCTGGAGTTTGTCATTGGACTGTAAGCCAATCATACCGCTTCATTCCACATCAGTGATGTACATGGGTGTTTCTGTTCTGCAGCGGTGGCACACCATAAAGCCATGATATTGTGCATGTGAGGGTGTATATGTGTGACTTCTTTTATACGTAAAACATCATTGCATTATGCAATGCACATGCATTATTTTACCAAAAGGTGTGAAAGTGGTGCATAGATATTCATGATTGTATATATATTTATACAATCACATCACAAACTGGTTGCGTGGGCTGTACAGTCACGTCTCTTGTACATGCGTGTGAAGACAATAAAGTGTGACACTCCCATTCTCCTGCTGTCCACCCTTTCACACACTGACAGCATTCACTACACACACACACTTATGCTCTGATGCTGCCCATATGAGTGAGCATGTGTGTGTAGAATGAGAGAGACAGGACTGGCTTTTGTTTCGTTCACTGACAGAAATGCTTTTCAGTAATGAGCTCATGCCACAACAACAGTGTCATGTAGTGGCAGTCAAGCACGCAGGCCTGTACCAGTACCACACACACACACATCCCTTCATCTTACACAGGCAAACAGAATGGACAGAATGTAATATGTTATGTCAGGTTATCACACATTATTTCAACAGATTTCATGATAAAAATACAGTGGAGGAAACCATGGAGTGTCAGTTCAATGGTTGCAGTGATTTTTTTTTTTTATATTATAACTATATTGTATAGTAGAAAGATATGGAGACAAAATAATGTCAGAATAAGACATATGTATGTGTATTGTTTAAAAACATACAAGGGTAAAGAGATCAGAAAAGCTTTAGTGGTGTAAGATTCATATTGTTAGCAGATGTATTTTATTCTTTAGTTCTGATTCTGGACTCCTAATTTTTTCCCCACACTCTGTGTTTGCATATGTGTTTGTGAGTATATGCATAACAGGTGTGTCTGGATTAAAAATTTGCTTTCGGAATGGTCCATGCTGAATCTGTCTGCCTCAGTGATGCCAGCAGAGACCGCCCTGACTGCCTGCCACATTTTTTGACTGTCCGACCTTCCAGAACTGTACAATTTAGTTAGGTCTAAATTTTAAGTCTCATCAGCTCTGCCTGTCTGTCTATAAAGTTCAATACAATATATTTAGCACAAGAAAAACTGTATGGTCAAAAAGTGTTTCGGGGTTAGTGATATGATGGGTCTTTTTTTTTTTTTTTTTTTTTGTCCAAAGGCCTAAATTATAATAAAAAACAAAGATATGACATCCAAAGTATGTAAGGTAGTACAACTGGATCTCTTTCATTGAATTCAAAAGTTTTAAATTGTATTTTGCTACATATAAAGGTATTTTAAAGATTTTGAAGTGTCAAATGGTCATTCGGTCCAAAGGCCAATACAGCCATTTAATTTATGATTAAAATATCCTAAAATGTAATAAATGTATATATTTTTTTTATTCTGACATGATTTTATAACATCATATAGTGCAAAATGGTATTAAAATTGTGTAGAAGTTGTTGCTTTGTTATGAGAAAGATTGTCCGGAAAAATTAATTTCATTGATGTCATTCGGAGTAACCAATATAAAGGGACCATTTCGGATCAGGTCATGTTGTCAGTATCACGTGACAGGATGTGACGTCATTCAGACACCTGCAAAGGACCACATGGTCTTGAATCAAAGTAACTAACTCTCTCTTAACTATTTGGAAAATTCATGTTTTCACTTGCTCATGCACATGTCCCGAAACATCAGGTCATTCGGTACAACCGCTATAAAACATGGAAAATGTTGTAATATTTTAAAAACTTTTACTAAATATAAAATGTTAGATTGTCCTTTTGCTGGACAGCTAGCAATCTAACTAGCTAGCTAGCTAGATATTAGCCTGTTAGCATTGTTTGAAAATATCGTCATTCGGTAAAACTGAAATTTTGATTAAACCGAATGACATTTTTGGTAACAAATTTTGTCCATCTTGTAAAAAAATTACAAAAGCAGTGTTAACTGATTACAAAAAAACACAATCTCATTGTTAACATGTAATAAAACATTTATGGTTTTTTTTTTACACTTTTAAAAACCTTATTCGTCAATGACCCTTAGACAGATGGATTGACAGACACTCTGACACATATATCTCTCTATCTGCCTCTCTGTCTAATGTGTAATACTCTATATTACAAGGATGGATGGATTGACATATAGATAGACAGACACACAGGTAGACAGACTGGACAGACAGAAAGATACATGCACAGAACGATACATAGACTAAAAGATAGGTCAATAGATGGATATTTAGATGTTGATTAGTTCATTCAGCAAAGGACTCGTCATACTGATTCAAATTGGTACCTCCTGAGCTCTTGTCTTATATGATTCATTAAAAGAACCTGCTCATAAGAGTCATTATCTCATGAATCAGACAACTATGGACACACTGTAAAAAACATATACAATCAATAAAGGAAAAACTGCAACAAGATAATAAATAAGGACAGCCACAGTTCTCTTTAGTCCTGCCAGAGAGACTGAAAATAAAAGGCCTAATGTTGAAAAGTGCTCTTTCTGTTAAGACCTTGAAGACATAACAACCAGTGTTCGTTTATTTGAAGGAGTTTAGACTTTGTGTAATCTGGCAGAGCGGTGTTTTGATGATACGTGGATTTTTCCAGTAAAAAGATACATTGTTGCTTATCCATACACGCGCTCACACACGCACAAGGTGGGACCACATGTAGCTGCAAAGATGTTGACACAGCATCTACATCCCTGTGGACTAATGATTGTTATTTTGCTGCCTGCTGTAACAGCCAGGACTAATTGTGTGTCTGAAAGCCCCCGCTGAGTTTGATGTGTTTATGAATATCAGTCCCACATTAAAAACTTGGATAATGGGGCTCATAAAGTCAAGCCCATCCTGATTAGTGCCAGCAGAGTTGTACCTATATACTCTTTTCCCTTTCATCCTCCACCCCCAACGGTGAGTTAAGTGGGCTGCAGTGTGTGAGTATGTTTGTTGGCGTCTGGCCACAGTAGTATATTAATAGAGGAAGACTACCTGAGGGGGAATAGGTGTTTTGGGAGCGGAGATTGAAACAGCCCATTAAAAGAGTTGTTTTCGTTTTCCTCTTTTCTTGCCCACAGCAGCAGGAGTCCAAACACACACACCGTTCACTTTCACTTCCCGACTACTGTTCACTTTACACATCATGAAATCCTGTTCACATTGTATCTTTTTTAAGAGCTTAAAATGTCTGTTGGAATGAAATAATAGTATTGAAATAATGATATTGTAGATATCAAAAAAAACAGGGTTTCCTAAACAATTTCCTTCAATTGACAACCAGGTAGTCCACTGGTTGAGACTGTTCTGGGAAATGCCTCAGCATATTAAACTGAGATATGAGAAAGTATTTATTATTAAACAAAAAAACCACACACACTTCACCTTTGACATAATTGATCTATAGTTGACATCAGCATTGGCACTGAGTTAATAAGGAAGGTCTTGAGCTGATCTTGGCTGGCTCTCTGTTCAGATGATTTATTGTGGAATAGATTGTGATCTCTTGAACTGCCCTGCACTGAACGCTTTCAAAGGCAGCCAGAAGCAATCAAAGCCCAACCCATCTCTGACTCTCCCCCAGGCATTATCAAACGCTCAGAGGGTGTCTGCCTGAGTAAATAGAGTAGGAGCTTTCTGATGATGCCAACTAGCACACAAGCAGGAAAGAGCACTGGAGAAGGATTTTGAATTCTCTCCAGTGTATTGTGTGTTACCGATATTAACAACTGCACCAATACTACCATTCAAAAGTTTGAGTTTTTTTTCCTATTCAGGATGGAAAAGTAACAGCAAAGACTTTTTTGTTTTACATTGTTTAAAAATGCTATATCAAATAATTGCTGTTTTTGAACTTTCTTTTAATCTAAGAATCCTATGTTCAAGTTCAATTTCAAGTTTTCAACATTAGCTGCGTTTACATGGACGCTAATAATCTGATTGCAATTGGACTAGTAGTACAATCGGAATGAAAAATTCACACGTAACCATGTCAATAGGAATAAATTGGCCAAATCTGATTACAATTTAATTCGGATTGTAAGGGGTGGTTTTATTCCTTTTGTAATATGACTCAGGAATGAGGCAATGAGCTGTTCTTCCCGTTTGAATAAAGTGTCATAAATGAATGTCCTTGTTCTTAAATTCTCTTTTTACTCATCGTCTGTGAAATGGAGCAAGATAACGTCCCACCAGTCCCTGTTTTATACTCTTATCCACAGACGATTGTTTTTGGGCTTAGGAAAAGACACTTATACTGCTTGATAAATACAAGCAGCACGACTCAACGGTTCATGTGCTCATCTTCGCTTAATTAGGACCCGAAATAGATAAATATTAAGTCTGATTTGATGCTTAGTGTGCAACAACAGTTGGGAAACTGTATATTTGTGCATTGTGTGCATGTCAAAAGATTAAATCCAACCAGAAGCTTGTGACATATAAACATATAAACATGTAAACACGTACATCAACCCGATCGTTTTTTTTAGCGTTCATGTAAACACTACATTTGGATTCATCAATCGGAACGAATTCATTCAGATTGAAGGAAAAGGTGTCCATGTAAACATAGCTATTGAAAATAATATGAAATGTTTCTTGAGCACCAAATCAGCATGCTCTCTGAAGGATCATGATTGCAATTGGTGAAAAAACTAACTATATAAAACTATATATGAAAGTCAAATGACTTAATTTTGTTTAGTTGTGGTGATCATTTATTTAAAACATGAGTTTAAGTTGTTTTAGTTTTTAGGCTTTTTATTTAAGAAACGGCTAGAGATAAAAGTTGTAACTTAAGATATGAGAGGCAGTTGTCACCACAAGTAAGCAAATGCTGCAAGCATTAATTTGATATAATGACAGTTACAGCAACTTGATTAAAGACATCATTGTTAAATAAATAGTTCCATTCTCAGTAATAGTTACCTGTTCCCCCTCAGGTAGAATGTGTGGTCTTTGTTTATCTGCATTTTGAACTGGCTTTGAATGAGCCTCAGCCAATCAGAAATTAAAGCCAAAACTGTGTTTTATAAAACAGATTCCTCTCTACTGGCTGAAGGGCAATGAGTTTCACAAATGCAAATGTGTGTTTTGCCATTCAGTTCTGAGCATCTGACCTCAAATACTTCATTGCAGCAGCCCATATTTGAGTGTTCATGTTCTCTAACCACAAACTTAAGGACCTCTGTTTAATCTGTCTGTGAACTTATTAGAAATAACAACTGTGTCTTGTTTTATGTGAGTAGAGTCTGTTTTATTTTATTTTTATAAATGATGGTTTTAACCAGTAAAACTCTTGTTCTGTAAACTCAGAGAGATTTTATGGTCAGCCTGGTAAAGACATTTTGTGTTTAGAGCTGTTGATTTTGTTGGTGAAAAATGGAAAAAATGAGACATATACCACATATACCACAGTGTGTGTATGTCTGCGTTTTCTCTGGTTGTGTATTCATGACCCCAGGGGGAGCTGTTTCCTTAAAATTGCAAACTACACTTCTGAACTTGAATGAACGTATCATAAAAGTGAAATAATTTAAATTAAAGGGGAAATAAAAGAAAGCAATAGGACCAGATAGGTCAGTTGGTCTTTCTATCTATCTATCTATCTATCTATCTATCTATCTATCTATCTATCTATCTATCTATCTATCTATCTATCTATCTATCTATCTATCTATCTATCTATCTATCTATCTATCTATCTATCTATCGCTCTATGGCTCTATCTGTCTGTCTGTCGATCGGTCTATCTGTCTGTCTATCATATATTTACATATATAAAATAATAATAATAATAAAGGCCAATATGTAATTCAAGTTCTGGAGCATGTCCCAGTGAGTCTTTGTCAGTGAGTAATCAACCTCACTGTGGAACTCATTGTGCAAAACCCATGGCTGAAATATTATTTCTGTTTCCATAGAAATCAGCTGTGGTCTGTCCCTTGTGGTTGAGGCAAAGAGCAGATCTGTCCAACCCACACTCAAACACACAGGTACCCATGGAATGGAGTGTTTATATCCCTGGCATGTTTTTATGACAGTCAATGGCCAGTGGCCACAGCGAGCACTCATCACTCCCCCACTCTAACAAACCTGAGCCAAGCGCCTCAGGCCAGCGGTCTCCTGCTCTCCACCCCTCCTGTGTCTTCCTCCCCTCTGCTTGCGTTTGGCAGGTAGTCAACTCAATTTCTCGCCTGCTGATTCTGCATCTCCCCACCTCGCTTCCTCCTTTTCCTCTTCCTCTCTTCATTTTCTCTGTAGAATTGGAGGATTAAGAGATGATGGTCAAATGCGTAGTTGCTCTTAGTGGTTGCTTGTGGTTCTTAAGAGATTGCTAAGGCCTAAAATACACAGGGACGACTCGCATTGTCATTGTCAAAATCCACACATACTGAGAAACAAACAAACAAACACAAGCATATTTATCCACAATTCTTTAGTTTAACCATATATCTACAAATTTGTGTTTCAGTTTTCTTATCCTTTTATTTCCATTGTTCTTTTGTGTAAGTCAACTGCGTTCCTCTGAAACTGCGATTGTGTTGTGCTGAAGCGTATGTTTTTGAATATTAATACGCCTGTTGGTGTGACAGATTGGCTGTGTGTAAAGCTCCAATCAGTACAACATTTTTCTTGAATGTAACTTCTCTCTCCAGTGGATTGGTTGCCATGGCGACAGGCCTGTTTGTTGTGGGTGGGAAGCAGAGACAGACAAACACCAGCATCTGGTGGACTGGCCTCTCTTCCAGGATGGTGTGGTGCAACCCTGCATAGCATGTCAAGGACAGGCATTTGTATTCATTGTCCACTAAACTGAATTTAATCTAAATTAAACTCAGTCAACAGCATTTGTGGCATAATGTTAATTACCACAAAATATAATTTTGAGCAGTTGAAGTTCAAAGCACTTACAATTGAAGTGAATGAGGCCAATTTTGGAAGATTTAAAAACAGAAATGTGAGGCTTATAATCTTATAAAAATAAAAAACTTGCATACATTTTCTGTTTAAATGTGTCACAGTTCCAGAATTTAGAGTTTATGGCATTACTTTGTAATAGCAACAAAGTTGTAAAATTGGATATAAATATAATAGAAAAGGTTAGTAAACATTTTCTTCCCACTAAAAGCATATTAATGTGTATTGTTCTATATACTGTACATCCTGTGGCTATTGAAACAGTGAGTATTGTAACGCTTACATATTGGTCTTTTACTTCCATTGTAACCCAGATTTTTTTTTTTTTTTTTTTTTTTTAATAGAAGGAGGGACAAGTGGAAATAAAAGTCTGTGGTAATCAACATTATGTTAAAAGTGCTGTCAATTGTACTGAATGCGGAATATTCTTTTAAAACCAGCTCAATGGGAGAAAATCCGTTGAAACACTGTAAAAATATGTTTGTGTTATGTGCTATATGCACTAAGTCCTATGTGTGGGGAACAGCTGTTTGGTCTCGTGATGATCGCACACATCTGGGTCTTTTATGAGGATGTGAAAGATTCTGTCAGGTTTGTATTAATTGCTATGGGTCTGTGCACTTCTCATAACGGCTAGCCTGTGGGAAACTCGGTGAAAAAATCACACAGATGAAGTCAATGGAAAACCAGCATCAAACATGTTTCTTATCTCCCTCATACTAACAAGACACTATTGGTTAAGCTGGATGCAGCTTCAAACTGTACACTACCATTAAAAAATTTGGAGTCAGTATTTAAATAATAATAATAATAATAAAATAGCATATACTTTTAATGCACAGCCTTTGTTATTAGGATTTGATGGTTTCATCTTTATTCTGGACTAATTTAGTATTCTGTGTATAGTTCTTGCTGATTTTCCACGTATATTTACCCTGCAGTTATGATGTCAACCACCAGGGGGCTCTAGGTGGAAATGAATGGCTCACACTGTGATTACATTGGGCACACTGGTGGCTGTTCACATTATTTGTCCTAGACCAAGTTCCTTGGAGAGAAATCAATCCTAGGAATACAGATTTAACAAACGCATCCACCGTAAACCTTACCGCTCAAAATAATTCATTGGTTTGAGTAAGACAAACTTAAATGAAACAAATTACTTTTATGAGTATTTAGCACTTGCTTTTTCTTTCAAGTTCACAAACTGATATCTTTTAAGTAAACTTAACTGTTTCATTATTTTTGAGTTTTATGAACTCAATTCTTTTAACTTAGGTTTAACTGAATCTGGGCTGGGATTTCTGTTTTCCAGCATGCTTTGTCCATGGCACTCAAAAGGGAGAGTAAATGCTAAAATTAAGTGTTATATAATGTTTTTTTTAATGCAAGATTACTGTTAAGTGGGATATTTTGTAGAGTTTAGAAAGTTACCATCATGGTGAAAAGTGGTGTATGTTGCTTGGTTTGAGAGCAAGTATGTTAATGCTTTATATTGCTGCACTCATTCAGCAAGTGCTATAGCATGCTGTTGTTAACATGTTAGCAGATTAGCGAGTTAGCATTTTCTGAATTAGCTTGTTATAGCTAGCTAAGTTTACATTTTTAATTAAAATGTTTACATTGAGAATTTTAAGTTAAATGTATGAAATAATTGTACTCAAACATTTAAAGTTAAGAACAATTAAAATGTATGAGTACAAGTTAAAAATCTGCCAGTTCTGCTTCCTTAAACTTTGAATTTCTTAACTCAAAAATTTCGAGGCAACTGATAGCAACTCAATTTTTTGGAGTTTTGCCAACTTCGGGTTTACAGTGTAGCAGGGTTATGGTTTCATCATGTGGACAGTATGACATTGCAAACCTCAGAAAGGTTTGTTTTATGGTTTGTTATTCCATCAATGTTAAAATATTAAATGCTATTTGATGAATAAAATTACATACTCAGCCATTCTATTATTAAATATCTTTGCAGATTTTCCATTGCAGAATGCTCACAAACACACACACAGTTTTTGTCAATATAATGAGCATGTGTATTCGCGTCTTATTGTGCTTTTCTTCACACCGTACCAGTTAGCAACTGTACCATGATTAAAGTTCACACAGTGCCAAATCCCTAGACAAATGTGGTTGCACATGGACGGCTGGTTGCTGGATGGCTCAAATGCTGAGTTCCAGTGTGCCAGACTAATGCAACTGAAAGAAACACTCCAGCTAATAGCTGTTTACTCAGTCATGAGCAGCCAAACAAGGACAAATGATCCCTACATTTCAGTACCCTTCAGTGCCTGGAGCGCCAAAAGTGTTTAGAAATATAATGACAAAAGCAAATGCTTCAGGAAAACAAGATGTTCCT
This sequence comes from Chanodichthys erythropterus, assembly GCF_024489055.1. Taxonomy (NCBI): domain Eukaryota; kingdom Metazoa; phylum Chordata; class Actinopteri; order Cypriniformes; family Xenocyprididae; genus Chanodichthys; species Chanodichthys erythropterus. The sequence goes on along the minus strand of NC_090224.1, from coordinate 9,818,705 downwards.
CTGACCTGTTTACAAGGGACAAGTTTATGCAAATGAGTTTGTTAAGCATAACAGACATTAGTATGCACGATATATATAAAAAAAGGTTCCAAATCATGTACACACAAATAAAAGTTGCTTTATTTTTACATAAAGGATTCATGTCTGGGGATGAAGTGCAGTATTTCATCCTATGAAACCCATTGTATGAAATACTAGCATGCTTTCTGGAAACTATAGAATATACATATTGCTTCGCATTTGATTTACAAATTAAACACAATGCTTAATAATTTTTTACACAGTTTTCAGTTTTCAGAAATTTTAGCATTGTATGCAAACATTGGTTTTAAAGTGTTTATTTTGTATCGTTTAAATTATATGAATACATACTCTATAAATCTACAGTTTAATTAAAGTGATAGCTAATATCCTGTTGAAGAATGTCACTGAATGTGTGTGGTCACTTCCTCTTTGTTTATTGCTTTTAGTCATGACTGCTAGTGTATCTTTTCACCCAAATATCACTCATAAAAATGACCTGATTAGGTCACATTAGGGTAAGGTCAACCACTTTTCCATCCCATGTTTGTTTTCTTCTCTTTTGTTCAGAAGTGCTCACCAAGACTGCATTTATTTGACCAAAAATACAGTCAAAACAGTAATATTGTGAAATATTATTACAATGTAATTGTTTCCTTTTTTTTTTTTTTTTTTTTTTACTTGTTTGCATCTTTAACTTGAAGTTGAAGTTGAACTTTGAAGAAAGTTTACTTCATCCTCAGCTTCAGCAGATCCAAAATTTCCAGCATTACCGTGGGCTCTCTGGATGAAGCTGTTACCCTGTGCTCAATGCACATATCCATACTTCATAACTTTAGTTAGGGTTATCATAGCAGAACAGTGAATGTTTTGCTGTCCACAGAACCACAGTCTGCAGGTGGCCAGTGTTTTGGCACTTTCCACATAAACACATCCAGTGAGCTGGGCCAAACTGGCCTGAGTATTTCCGCCACTGAGCATGTGCATCACTGGAATACCAATCACAGCCCTGCAAGAGAGAGCCACTGTGTGTGTCTTACACAACAGCACCACCACCAGTGCCACAGGTGCAGAGAGAGAGATGAGCAGAAAAGATAAACAAATGACTTTTCCCCAAATATCAAATACAGAACAATTAATCTTGATGGTGTTATAAGACACAATAGTCTCGGTAAGCAGCTATTTTTGCAGCATTCAAAAATTGTTTCATTTAAAAAGAAAAAAAAAAATAGTAAACATTAGTTTGCATAGGATAAGCCCTTTTTTACAGATCAAAGCCGTTTGTTATGATCTCATTGCAGACAGTGACAGACTCGCATGTTTTTAATCTATAAAGCCGCTTTCGCATATTTGATGTTGGTTATATTTATAGGTGGTGTGAATCGGCTGCAGCTGTGTTGACTTTCCTTCCTCAAGATCTGTATGCTCTGTCGGCCCCCTGTAGCCCGCAGTTGAATTAAGTGTTTCTTGAAGTATTGTGTGAAAGTGTTTTGCAATCCCTGTAGGATACAGGTGAAAGAGGCCCTTTAGTTTAACAACACAGTTTGGTTTGAATCCGGATGGCATCTCAACAATAGATTATTACCTTTGCTCTACTATTCAATGCTGTAGGAACTCTGTTTACTCAGCAGGGAACTCCCTTACAAACACACGGTGACCTGATGCTTTGACCCCTTCTTGGACCTCTTTCCTCCACATTGATTGACAGACACTTTTTTAGCAAACATTGTGCAAATCACACATACAGCATCAGATATCAGGTAAAGCACTACTAGACAATCAGAGCCTTGCTTTTAGAATTTGAAATTTGTGTAAGAGTATGTGAGCTTTAAAGATCATGTAAATGTGTGTGTGTGTATGTGTGGGCACTGAAAGAGAGTTGAGCATGTGTTTTATATGTTTAGGCTATAAACACTAAGCCAGTTTAGCAGCTGTTTTGGAGGCCCTGTCTGTGAAAGTCATTCCCCCTTTACCTCAGACCTGCATGAATTTCTGTGTGCATTTGTCTTTGTGCGTGAGTGACTTAAAGCGCTAGTTCACCCAAAAATAAAAAAAATTCTGTCATTTATTAGTCACATTCATGTTGTTTCACAGCTGTTAGACCTTCGTTTATCTTCGAACACAAATTAAGATATTTTGATGAAATCCGAGAGCTGTCTGTCTCCTCCATAGACAGCAATTTAGAGGTGCTCTAAGTGATGTCATGCGTTTTTAGGCCAAAACATTTTTTGTCACATACAGCAAACATCTCCTCACTATCCGCTAGCTGCCTGTCCCCTGAACACACTGTAAAAAAATGTGGTCTCTGTAGTCATCACAAGCTCTGAAAACGGCAATAAAAACAAACTGGTGCAGCCTGGACCACGAATCATAATAAACACGCTCCAGCCAATAACCGACAAGAATGATTTTAAATGCGTGTTTATGACTGTTTCAGGAAGCACGGAGGGGAGGAGGAGGAGGGGGTGGAGGAGGAGGAGGAGGAGGAGGAGGAGGGAGGGTCTAGCTAGCCACTGTTTTGTTTGACAACACTTCGAACGTCAACAGGAAGTTACTCCACCCAGGATCACTTAGAACACCTTTAACCACCACTTTCAAGGTCCAGAAAGGTACTAAAGACATCGTAAAAATAGTCCATGTGACATAGAACCTAGAAGCGCTGAATGTAAACAGTGTAGGAGAATCACACAGAAGAGAAGATATTGTTGAGTAAAGTCGTTATTTTTGTTTTGTTTTTGCGCATAAAAAGTATTCTCATCGCTTCATAAAATTAAGGTTGAACCACTGCAGTCATGTGCACTATTTTAACAATGTCTTTAGTACATTTCTGGACCTTGAAAGTGATCTTTAAATTGCTGTCTATGGAGGAGACAGACAGCTCTTGGATTTCATCAAAAATATCTTAATTTGTGTTCCGAAGATGTTCCGAAGGTCTTACGGGTGTGGATGGAATGACATGAGGGTGAGCAATTAATGACAGAATTTTCATTTTTGTGTGAACTAACCCTTTAAGGTAGTTAGAATAATGTAGATGGTGCTTACAAAACAACTGTGTAGACCACTAAAAGTAAGATTTTTATTGAGACTCAAGCATTTTCTTTTGCTTCAGTATTGCACAGATGTTTATGTGTGATCTGGATCACACAAATGGAGGGTCTTCTCTCTGCCTTTGTATGACTAATGCAGGAATTCTCGCATAGAACAAGAGGGACTTGCTCTATCTCTCTCTCAGGCTGTTCTGGCATCTGTCACGAGACTGGACAGCTGTTGCTGGTTTTGGTAATGTGTCTCTGAGAAGCAAAGTAAAAAGAAGACAGGATAGAGAGAGGTGCAGAGAAGAACAGACATGTGTAGCCACTTCTTTGTGACATGAGAAATATCCATGGCATGTGCTTTGAACATGCACAATTATTCAATTCTCTCCTGATGCCTGGTTTACTGCAGCTCAGATTACACAGGAGCTCAGAGGTTAGTTAGATTAGTGAAACCTCTGTGCCTTTAAATCTTCCCTTCAGGACATCCAGAATGGTCAGATGCCACATTACAAGATCTCCATGAAAGAACATGATGTCACAGATTATGTTACATGAGGATGAAATTACTGATTGTGTTTTACTTAATAGATTAGCTTTGTGACTGAAGGCACAGCATGTTTTGCTAGTTTTATTCTGAGCTAACACATTAGGCAAAATGTTTTATTATTTTGTTACAATAACACTTTAACTTATCTGAATGTTTACTCATGTACCTCACCATATGAGTGTACTTTTAATATTTCAAATCTTTTAAGAAAAAAAAAACCAAAATGTGTGTATTATTTTTTAATGAAAGTGACTTTAGTCACATTAATGCTGATAATGCTGTGAGGGCATGGGCTGTTTTGGTGTCAGTGAGTGGGTACTTCAGCCTTTTTGATGGAGTTGTGAGGGTTTATAAGTCAAAAAAGGTTGAACACACTGCTGTATAGGCTTGCTTTGAAGTGTTATGAATAGAGAATGGATAACGTCATGCTTCTAAAATAATTTTCTCATGGGCTTTTGTTTTTGAATGCATTGTGAGCAAAATGTCGCTTTGTTCCTTTGTGTCTGTTTGTAGCGGAGAAAGTATTACTGGAAAAACAAAAGGAGAGATGCCCTTTTCCAAAGGTTTCTCTGTGTGTCGTCATAGGTTTCATGAAGTTAGTAAGGATCAGTTTGTCCCGTTTGTGGCAGTGGAGCGGGAGAGCCGTGAGTTGTTTGGGCGGAGTAAACCATTCCGTCGGAGAGGGGGAGGCTGGAGAAGTCAACAAGCGAAAAAATCCGCTTCGGGCGTTTTCGTTACTGTTGTTGCCGAATGGTGCTTTCGAGGGCACTTCGGAAGGTTGTTTATCTCGCTGGGGTTGGTTTTAATGTCATATACGGATTGTAATGGTTAAATCTTAGTATACCGCATACTAAAGCTAACTCCTTAAAGTTTGTGTTGGTTCGCACCGACGAAGTGCCAAGTGAATCACTGAAAACTCTCCGGCTATACTTGAGTTGAAGTTGTTGTGTCATTCGGTGCTGTACGCTCAGCTGGATTCAAATGGAAAACATATCAGCGACCTTAATGATTATGTATTTCTGTACTTTAACGGAATACTTGGCATCGACATTTAAACACGCACCACGGAAAAGCGAAATACTACTAAATCAGATATAAAAATACTTCGGGACGTATTTTATGGTTTTGGGATTAACATTCATCAACTTGAAATTTGAGGCTGTAAATCCATCAGTGTTTGATAATGGAGGAGGATCAAGTGTCTTCTGTCGAGGAGCCGCAGGCGGTCAGCGCCGCATCATCGGACAGTTTCTCCCGGCTCTGGTCAGACGTGATGGGGATGCTGGTAAGTTTGGGGTTGGGGGAGGGGTGTCACAGGAAGGCAACTTGAGAAAAGTCCTTCAACCCAAGGGGTTAATTTATTGGAGCTCATTGTGTGTGTGTGTGTGTACGTGCAGTGCTTGTGCTTTGAAGCCAAACGCATGTTAAAGCAGGAGCTTCAGGACATCTTCTGCTCACTTTTTACTCGTGGTGAACAGGAGTTTTGAAGCTGTGTGATTTGGTCTGTTTAGAGGCAGTGAGAAGTTTAGAAATCTCCAGGGAATCGTATCACATGGTATGTAACTGAAGTGTTTATTATTGTTATACGCTCCGCAGGTTCAGCGGCGCACGTGCGCAGTCAGATACGCGACGAATCTCAAACAGAGCGCAGAAACTACATATGTGTGTTTTCCTTATTTTAATTCGACTAATAACAAACTGGATGTACATTATCCAGCATATCACAATGCTTCTTTTAATGTAAATAAATACACGAAATAGTGGTTGGCGTTGAAACTATTGTTGTATTATCTTATGTGTTAGCTTAAATTGTTCGCAAAGCAATCTAGCATGGCAACTTTAAAAACTATCGGCCTAGCAACAAAACTACAATATTACTTTAGCGTTGTATATATTATTAGTTTTGCATGTAATACATTTTAAGGGTTTAGTATTCAGAATAAATAATTTCCTTTGAGTGTGGATAAAATCTTTGTCATTTGTATTTTCTCCCAAGGTTGTCTCTGTTGTCTATTGTTTGTACAGTTAACTGAATCAGATGTTAACATGTATTAATTAAGAGTGCTCATGTTTATATTGAGATCACCTCAAATCGACTATGGTCTTGGGTTTTCTGTCCCTTTTTGGTTTTAATTGGATCTTTAATTGTGGTTGTTGTGTGTGACATTGGGTAAACTGGACATTTACATACAGTGATTTCCTAGGCTTTGTCAGAGCCTTAACACCCAGATGAAAGATAAAGGTGTGACACCCATTTCCCCTGAAAATGGCTTTGCCTCTTGATGGCTGCAGTGTTAATTTGGTGTCTGAAGAAGTGTGTGTATTGCTTTTGTGTCTAGAAAAGTGAGATTACTTAATGAGAAAAGATATACTAATTCAATACTACTCCCAGTTGTTTCTGCTTAATCCGGGGAGATAAACTGTAACACTGACACACATTAGTGATTAATTTCCTTTAACTTGCACACCCTTTCCTCCCTCAGGCATATTTTATTCTGTGATGTTAATGTTACAAGATGAGTCTTCTTTTCTGTCCTTAGAATATGTCTCATGTATACTCCTCTTGTTACAAATAGCCCTGCAGTGCTCTATCCTCATCTGACTTTATCACAGGATAATATTAAAACCACATTACTGAAGCAGCAGGTTGAGACTTTACTTCTATGAAGCAGTTGTGCGGGAAAAGTTACTGAAGTAGCACCTGAAGGTGTTCTCAGCTTTGCTTCACCCAACCCAACAACAAACTCATTTTTAATTGAATTGAAAAGTTTGGAAAACTTAAATTCTGTCTTTGCTCCAGTTTTGATTGCTGTGCAAATGGAGATCTGTGAATTTTTTTTTTTTTATTATTACACAGCATCTTAATAAATTAGTTTGAAATATTTATTTAAATTGGGGGAAAAAACAGGCTGCTGAGTGCCAAGCTAAAGATTAAACCAGTACAGCTGTTTAGAAAATTGGTTCCTAGGAACAATGGTCAAATATACAGTTTACATACACCATGATTGACCAGTCAGAATCAAGTATTCCACAGAGCCTAGTATGGGAAATGTTTTTCTTTTTCTGCGTTAAAAAAATAGTTCTTGGTTTCAGTTAAGAACAACAGTCTCGGTTGTTTGACTTTCATCTTTTACAAGCCTTATGAAATGTTGTTTTGATGGGCACTCTGTCTATAAAAGTAAGGTTTTATTGTAACATAATGTAGATTTTTTAAGTTGTAAGATATTTTTTTCTTTCCGAAGTATGTGTATTGCTATATTTAAGGCAGTGTTTAAGATTTACTGTCTTATTGCTAATGTTGATAAACAGCATCTGTAGAACTAGTGGCTATCGAGAAACGTATTAAGGGTTAGAGCAACATTCTGAGGTTTACCATAATACATGCCAAGCTCATAGATCTCTCCTAATGAGAATACCTCTGTCTGCTTGTCATTTAAGTGTGGTCTGTGTACGCAAACCCCGTTTATATGCGGTTCAACTCATGTAAATATGCTTAAAAGTCAATTAACAGCTTGCCACCTTCATTTCAGCTGCCTCTTGGATTTTCTATGTTGTGGTTGTGAATGTTTTAGAGAGAAAATGATCTGTGAAATACAGTTAATTGTTCTCCTCATCACGTATTTCTAAAATAGGAGTAACTTTGTTGAAGCTTGAGTTGCGGTATTTGCATGAAATGCAATAATTTCTACACTTCAACATGCAGTAGCACACTGAGCATTTGAGAAACATGTTTCTACCTGGTTTAAACAGTAAGAATCTTAATTCCAACTGTAAAGAAAGCCAAATAAACAGTATGCATGTGGCAGCGATGTTCAGAAATTATACATTTGCTTCACCATTGGACATTAGACAATGAGTGTGAGAGTGGCTGCTCATAACCGCAGTATTTGAACACCTTGACAGTAACTCATCTTGATTTTGGATGAGCCATTTCTCCCCACGTCTAATTCCAGTTAATGTAACATTCTCCACCCAGCGTGCTACAGACGTTTCTTTCTCTCCCTCTCTTCATCTCCCTTCCTTCTTCATTATGCTTCCGTCAGCCCTCTTTCCTTTGCCCTGTGTGGATATCCTGAGGAAGCCGCCCTAATGAGGGTGCGCCAGGACCCCCTGACCAACTTCTGTCTCACATCCTCTCTAACTCAAGTATGGCCCATGTCCACTTCTCCCCTCAAGGGCGGCGCCACACATCTCACAACACCTACGTCAAGCAACTTCCCCATCCCCACATTCGTTTTGATGATCTTGTTAGTACAAGCATTACAAACCCAAAGTATACTTTGTTTTTTACGTGTTCACTAGTGTATGTGTACAGTTGAACTCGTACCCTTTCAAAGTATACTATATTTGATAGCATGCGTGAATGCAAGCAGTCGACACATGCGCTCTACGAAGTTTAATCTTTGTCCAGTCTGTGATATTTTTTTTTCTCCAGAAGTTACATAAAAATGTCTTTGTATTCTTTTAAACTGTCTTAAAACCCTTTCGCTGTTTTTGTTGTTGTTGTTCAGTGTTTTTTTTTTTTTACTTTTGTTTTCTACTGTGAAACAGCCTGGGCCAGTGTTGCCACCTTGTGGAAAAGCTGATTAGTGCGAAACAAATTCAATGGGCAAGTGCGACCTGTGCGTACCTGCGCGGTTACAAAAATCAGGTGCTGCATATACTTTTCCGGTGACAATTTGCGTCAGACGTACTGTATGCGAACCCTCGCATACATGTAAAAAAGTAAAGTACTTTGGGCTTAACACATTCTGGTCTTTTTGATAGAGACAGGACACATGCTTTCTGAGTATGTAAGTTTTACTCTGTATTCAGTAATTGTCTTGACATGTTTAGGAATTGAGGGCGTTAGCATTTATGATGAGAAGTTGTAGGAAACAAAAGCAGACTAGTGATGTTCTGTTTCTGAAGGATGATGCATCAAACCTGTTTTGTGTGCTACTCATTATTCCATGATCAGTAGCTATAAGTAGACATATTATGCAATCTACATATGCACAGAAAAGCAACCAATACACTTATTACCCAAAAGCAAATGATAAAATCAGTTCAGTCTTAACTTTCTACAATATTTATTTTCCTATTTAGCTGTTTTAATGCATGTTAAAATATATTTGTGACAACCTGCTGATTGCTAATGTAGGCAATGTATTTAACCAGTGTGACTTTTTGAAAACCTCACAAGCTTTTGTACATAGATTAGACATATTATTTCAAATAAATATAAAATTTATAGTAATTTATCATTAAAACATATATACATTGGATGCTCTATCTCAGGGTTTCCCTAACATTAGTGAGGGAACTGCCAGGGATTTAATTAATTAAATCATTACATTTTCATGCCATGTGACTAACCAACATCGGACAACTGTGAAATGTGAATGTTTAGTTAAATTATTGAAATATTAATTTAAACACTGTTGTTTAAAGAATTTTTTACATCTAAAAGGTGTGGCTGACATAGAAGTTTGTGAATCCCTGCCCTATCTGGATTCTAGTAAAACTTATACTGCTGCTTTGTTATTTTTTAATTCTCAAGAAGTGTATGCTTCTCATGAAGTCCTGGAATTAGTTACACATTTTTTAGAGTGCAGAAGCATTGGATGTGTCCGAACCTCTAATGGCTCTCTATACTCTTCACACTGCATTCAGAATTGAATGTGTTTCCTTTGATTTGAGCACCATGAAAAGAACAGCTCTTATCAGGTTTGCTCACTCATTTCACACTGAAATCTCTGTACAGTATAAATGTGTTTGAGCTGTTTTGTTTTAGGCCAGTGAAGAATGAAAGGTTTAAATTGTTTCCTCTCTCAGTAAGAGAGTCAGTAGGGGAAATAGCCTGATCTTGCATGTTTTTGTAAAGCTCAGGCTTCAGTTTTAGGAAGAACCCACAAATGGCTTAGAGTTGGTTACTGTTGTTACTGTAAAGTTGTGTAGAAGGGTAATGTCTTTAGACTCTGAGGACCTTTGTGTCTGAGCAGGTGGGCTGAGCAAATGAAAGGAATGTAGGTTAATTGATTAGCATGAGTTCATTGATGTCAGAGGAAAATGCATCATCTCATCCTTCTTTTTTGTTTCTATTTCTCTGTAGTTTGCTCAGTCACTCTATTCTTTCCTTGGTTTTCTTTCTTCAACACATAAAGAATAACATTATATTTGCCTTACGGGCACAATGGCCACATCAAAGCTTTGTGGCTTTGCTCAATGGCTGTTGCTTCGTCTGAGGGAAGTGTGAATTTGTGGTTGGCTTTTGTGAACAGACAGTTTCTCATATTTGATGCATTTTATTATAAAAAGTTGATGTTTGATTGCATAATGTGGGACCTGTCTCTTCCAGTCACTGCTACCCGTTCCTCTCCTTTCTGTCCCTGTCCTGGAAATAAACGTTCTTGAGAAAGAATGTTGTTGTTGCAAGTCATTACACAACGTGTTGAGTTCGGTCCATGTTGTGGGTGGCTCTGGACTTCGGGTAGTGTTGAAGTTAGCAGATTCTGCAGAACTGAACTGCAATTAGATGATGTATACTTTTGAGAAGTCAACAGTGATTAAAAAACACTCACTGTTGAGCTGAAGTGTAGTCTCCTGTTTTGTGCTACAGTGATGATATCTCACTTCCTTTTACCAACTAGAGTCAACCCAAAAGAGCAAACATTTTAGTAAAGATTATTAATAATATCAGCAAATGAATGTAATTTCAGCTGGATTTCATAAACATAAGAGCTGGCGGGCTACACCTATTGAGAGCCATGGATTGAGGAGCTTTATTACGCAGTCTTTACAGTTGCAGCTTAACATTTCTCGTTTTTTAATTTGAAAAATTAATTGACTTAAATGACAGTGTTGCTTTCAAATCTCATTCATGCATGCACATTCTCAAAATGTGTTTTTGGGTGATGCCTTTACTGTGTTTAAACTTTGTTTTTCTTTTTCACATCAAGTGAATAAATGTCATGTTCCTCTTGTAAAACAAGTTCCTTTCCCAAAAAGAGTTTTTTTTTGTGTGTGTGTATGGCTAACCAACTTTAAAAGGGAGGTAGTTTAGATAGCTATACAGTACTGGTTGAGAAAAGTAAAACAGCAATACTCTTACCCCTTTTCCATTGACACGGTTCGCGTTCCTGTGCCGTTCCACTTCTCAGCCGGACGAACTGGAGCTTGTTGCAAACTGGCCGTGTGTTTCCACAGACTTGAGGAACGAATGATGATGTGACACTGCTACTACGTGTTGTTTACCTGACTATATCCAGTCTAAAAACAAACCGTGTGCGTCCCGGTGTTTGTGCTGGCTGTGCGGTACTTGTTGTTCACAGTATCGGTAGTGATTCTCCTGGTACTCTAATCTATCTTTTTCGCAGATATATTGAAACTGAAACTGTTGATTTATTCACCCTATCGCATAATGGGTCTCTCTCTTGTGCAAAGGTTTATATTTTTAGATCTAAAGAGCAATGTAGTGCAAAGTTATTACATTGCCCAACGACACTGCCATTGACAGCGACAGCATTTCTCCAGTTCCCGGCTCTGTTCGAGACCAGTAAGTTTTTAGGGCTGGAGTTGAACCGATTTTTCGGGCCTGGAACTAACTTTCTGCAATGGAAA
>NC_090224.1:9737500-9802500 GCF_024489055.1 Chanodichthys erythropterus | reverse complement strand
TTGTTTAACTGCGCATCTGACAACATAAATCTCACATATTCACATCATGTTTTGTCTAAAAGCTGGAGGTGCACTGCAGGCCAGCAGATCGGAATGCAAAAGCTGGAATTTCTCACAGAGAGCAGCGTTCCGTTGGGAGTCTCAGTATTCTGAGATCATCTGTTTGGAGTTTTGTTGGAACTGATCGGCTAAGAGACATTTTGTGAAAAGCAAAAAACTATTTTACCTCTAATCTTGTTATATTATTCATAAGACGTATTTTATTTATAACTTATTTTCAGCACTACTCTTATAGCTTTGATTTGAATGCAGCCCTAATTGCATAAGTCCATATCTGCACACGACAACTTTACCAACGAGTGTGTGAGGCGCTGGTTTTCCTACCTCTGGCCCATACACACAATGACAGGATGTGTGTGTTTGTCAGCATGGTCCTGAGCAGGAAGAAGTCCTTTGTGTTTGACTTCTAATTCAACAGGACTTTAAAGGGCATCTAGTACAGCAGCCAGAGAGATCCAGCCTAGCCTAGAACTGAGATACAACAAACATGCTCTTAAATGTAATAAACTCTTCCATTTAAGAAAAGAAACTATGCCACCTGCAGCTGCTGTTGTATTAAGTTTTCTAAAGAAGCTAATCTCTGGTTTTGAGTAAAGGACCTTCCCGTTGTATCTGCTTTTTTTGCAGCAGTCTGAGGTCATTCACTGTTACGTGTGTGTCACGAGCTTGTAGAAAAATAGAATGCACCCACACGCTGAAGTCAGAGCCAGGCAGCACCACAATTGAATATCTGCACTCACAACAAGACTGCTACAAAGGTCAGAGAAGGTCATAAGGGCTGGTTAGTAGGAGAGGGCTTCTGCGCTTGTGTGTGTGTGTGTTCTTGTATACATGGTTTATGAAGACATATGTGTATAATGACATGGGTATTACAACGTAAACATGGTTTATGAGGACACTTACTGTGTCCTCGTAAACCAAACGGCTTAAAAACATACTAAACTGTGTTTTTCTTTTTTTTTTAATTAAAAAAATGCAGACATTTTTCTGTGTAGGGTAGGTTTAGGGGGTAGGGGTAGTGTAGGGGGATAGAATATACAGTTTTTACAGTGTGTGTGTGTGTGTTTTGAGTTTTTCAATACATGTTGCACAGAAAATGCTACCAGAGCGTAAGAAAGCACTTTTTATACTCACCTTGTAAATATATATACAAATTTTTTTGTTATTTTATGTAATATTACATAAATAATTAGAAAAATAAAAAATAATATATTATTATATTCTAGATTAATACACTTTTTTTGGGGGGGAAATGATTGCATACAATGTGTACCATTACTGAATTTTTTTATGAGATTGTGCTCATATACTTGGCCCATATACTTGGCACAAGAAACCCATCTCAACAAACTGACAACTTCACTGTAAACCAATAGCAGGGAAATTATAACCCCACAAATTCACAAAAGCCTTGCAAAAATCCTGTGGTCTCAGCCCAGAGTGTTGTATGTGGAGTGAAAATAATGGAATGTGAGGGCTAGATGTTTAGTTCAGCTTGTGTGTGACTGTTTGCTTCTTGTCGCAGCAGATGTGTGCAATGTGTTCTGAGTGTGTTAAGTCCTTTTTGGCTGGCGCCGTTCTCGCGATCCTAATTAAAATCGCGTTCCAGTGACAGGTTTTTAATGAAGCTCTCCTACAGCTCCACTCGTGTTTGTTTGTGTTTCTGAGACTGTGAGGGGAGGGAGGCTTAATAATGAGAGATGGAATTTATTTGCAAAGCATGTGATTAAAATTCTCTTTTTAAAATGCCTTTTTTAAATGAAACGCCATCAAAGTTTGTCTCCGTTATATCTCTGTTTGTGCAGGATGGCTCTCTGGGTAATATAGATGACCTGGCACAGGAGTACTCGGAGTACTACAACACATACTTCAGCGACGTCAGCGATCGGATGGAGGAACTACGCAAGCGGCAAGTCTCTCAAGAGCTAGACATGGTAAGTTCAGCCTAAAAGGTTTGCTGCACATTTCAGTCTTAATTGCACATCCGCATTTCTACAGCTGTGGATGTTTGTTTTGTAGAATGACCAACAATTCCATTAAATCTCTGCATCAGTAAATAATTTGTAAGAATTGTTTACATATTTTCGGCATGGATTTAACTCATCTTGCTGTGTTTACTCCCTCAGCATTTGAAACCAGATGAGTTAATCTGGGAGTTAGCTCAGTGAGAAACATTTTCGCGTTAGGTAGAATTTGTGAGTTTTAAAGTTGTGCTCTCAACATTTTTATATCCCTCATTTAAAAAGTTTTACCCTTAAAGAATTTAGTAAGACTTTTGAAATAATGTAAACTCGCATGAGACGAAGACTCCAGTCATATCAGTAGCCCTAACAAAAGTTTGTTGACATGGAGCAGTAACTTCATAGGGGCAGCCATTAGGGTCACATGACCAACTGACTACCATATTGACCAGTGCAACATAAGCAAAACATTTCTTTCTTTTTTTTCCTCTTTTTTTATATATATTTTTTATTTCAAGGACAAATATTATTGCTTGTACAGAGATTATATTTTTTACATTTTCAATCCCTCCCCAACCAACCCAGAACAATCTGCCTTACATGATATTCATTAATGGTAATAGTACAAAAGATGATCAAAATAACAATGATAATAATGATACAATATTGAAACAAAATAGGATAATAAACATATGCCATAGTTAGACAATGGCAATGTTTAAAAAAAAAAAAAAAAATAGAGAAAGACAGTTGGACACCACAATCAAAAGTGTAACCATGATACAACAATAAACATAAGCTCTACATGTCTTCATGTAAATACTCCCCAGGAAGAACATTTATGGCAGAGAAATAGGATAATAAGGGTTGCCAGACATATGAAAATTTATGGGAACGTCTAATTGAATATTTAATCTTTTCCAAATGTAGGTATAACATCAGATCCTGAAGCCAATGCGATGCTTTAAGTGGGTTAGCAGATTTCCAATGTAATAACACCCATCTACGAGCCAATAAGGATGCAAAAGCAATAATGTTTAGTTGTCTTCGAGTCAGATTCGATTCATTAGTTGGAGCACCAAATATAGCAAATTCAGCATATGGCTTCAGTTGTACGTTACATATTTGAGAGAGTGTATCAAATATGGTTAAGTAAACAGTAAGTGTAGGGCATGTCCAAAACATGTGAGTCAGATCAGCTTCTTCAATGTAACATCTTATACAGGTCTTATCAAAAGTAGGATTGAAAGAAGCAATCCTTACCCTGCTTAGGTGCACATGGTGCAAAACCTTAAACTGTTTAAGACTCAATCGGGCACATGAGGTACTACCATTCACTCTATGGAGGTCATTGCTCCAGAACTCCTCTGAGAATACTGTTCCAAGCTCTTTTTCCCATTCACTTTTAACTTTATCTGTTCCTACACTTTTTAAAGACATGAAAATTGTATATATTCTTGAGATAAAACCTTGTAGATGGAGGGGAGCTTCAAACAAAGAGTCTGCAGGAGACTTAGTTGGAATATGTGGAAATGATGGGCTTTGGGCATTCACAAAATGTCGTCTCTGAAAATAACGAAAAAGGTCAGCTTGATTAAGATTGAATTTGGAAACGCAAATCATTAAAACTAGCAAAAAGACCATCAATATAAAGATCGCCAAATTGAGTGATGCCCTTATCTTGCCATTGTTTAAATGCAGAGTCTAGTTTGGCAGGGAGAAATGCATGATTAGTGCATATTGGGCTCTGAAGCAAAAGTGCTTGTCTCGGCTGCAGATGTTGGCGTAGCTGAGTCCAAATTTTAAGAGTAGAATGAACAACCGGATTTGATGTATATTGTGCTATTTTAATAGGTAGGCTAGGTGTTAATAGGGCTTGTAGAGAGGTTGTTGTGCAAGATTTAGATTCTGTTTCACACCAATCAGTGTTACCTGATGGGTGCATCCAGTAGACTATCTTTTGAACCTGAGCTGCCCAATGATAATATAAGAAATTAGGGAGAGCTAAACCCCCATCACCTCTGTTTCTGGAGAAACTCTTTCTGAATCCTAGGGGTTTTTCCTTCCCATATAAAATTAGAAATATGTTTGTCTAATCTTTTGAAAAAAGCTTTGGGTAGGAAGATGGGTAGGCATTGAAATAAATATAAGAATCTCGGGAGAACTGTCATTTTAACACAGTTCACCCTGCCAGCCAGGGTTAGATGAAGAATCCTCCATTTTTTGAAGATCAGATTTAAGTTAAATCAAAAGAGGAGTTAAGTTATTTTCAAATAGTCCTTTATGTGCAATATTGATGCCCAGATATTTAAACCCAGATCTTGCCAAGCGAAAGGTGAACGCAGAGTCAGGCATTTGCCTGGCGAGTGTGTTAACAGGCATGCATTAACTTTTAGAGATATTCAATTTATAACCTGAGAAAGTCCCCAAATTGTGCAAGATTTTGATAGTGTCATTGATACATGATGAAGGATTTGAGATGTCATCAGCGTATAATGAAAGCTTATGTTCAACACCCCATCTGTTTATACCATGAAAAGAAGGTGTGGATTTTAATACCAGAGAGAGTGGTTCAATTGCAATTGTAAGCAGAAGTGAGCTTAATGGGCACCCCTGCCGAGTGCCCCTTCATAGAATTTTTGGATCGCCATTTATTAGTAACCACTGAAGCAACTGGAGAAGTATACAGAAGACGGTTCCACTCTATAAATCTGGGGCCAAATCCAAACTTATTCATAGCAAAAAAAGGTAGTCCCATTCCACACGATCAAATGCCTTTTCGGCATCTAGCGAAACTACAATTTCAGGGGTGTCCTGGGATTGGGGAGTGTAAAGAACATTCAAAAGACGACGAATGTTAGAGAAGATGTGCTGACTTTTTATAAAACCAGTCTGATTAGCTGAAATGATACTGACCAAGGGAGACTCTAATCAAATAGCCAGTAACTTGATTACGATTTTGACGTCTGCATTTAACAAAGAAATTGGTCGATATGAGCTACATTGTGTTGGGTCTTTTTCAGGCTTGTAGTGTAGTCAGTGCTTCGGTAAGGGACTTTGGTAAAGTTCCTTGGGACAAAGAATATTCAAACATGTTAAGCAAGAGTGGGGACAATTTAGTAGAAAACTTCTTATAGAATTCGATCGGAAAGCCAATCGGCCCCGGGGCCTTGCTGCTTTGCAATGCTGATATGGCCGCAGATATGCCTTGTAGCTGGAGGGGATGATCTAAATCTTTTTTTGTGTTCTGATGAAATAGTGGGGACATTTATGATGTCAAAAAACTCTATCAATTTAAACTGACCCTTAGGGGTTTCTGATTTATAAAGGCTAGAATAAAAGTTCGTAAACGTGTTATTAATTGTAAGGGGATCGATAGTTAAATCCCCAGCATCATTTGTGATTTGAAAAATATGTTGAGCTGATGATCTGGATTTAAGCTGATGGGCTAAAAGTCGGCCAGCCTTATCACCGTGCTCATAGAAAAAACCTTGTGACCGGAGAATAAGCCGTTCTGCGTGATTTGATGAAATTAAATTATATTGGGTTTGAAGATCAATCCTTTCTTTATAAAGTTCTGGTGTAGGAGAAGTAGAGTATTGAATGTCAATTTTGGATATCATCCCAATTAGCTGTTGCCTTTTCCTTTCCCTCTCTTTGTTAATAAAAGCAGTATATGAAATAATGTCCCCCCTGAGCACTACTTTCAGCATCTCCCAAAGGAGAGAAGTGCAGACTTGCTCCGTGGAGTTGAATTGTAAAAAATGTTTGCAAAATGAGTCATCTGACAATAGTGAAGAATTAAATTGCCATATGTGGTTCTTAAAATTAGATGGAATGGAGAGATCTAGTAATAAGGGAGCATGATCAGATTCTACAATAGCAGAATATTCAACTCCCTTTACTGAAGAGAAAGCAAAACATTTCTGAGTGTGCCTTTGACAATCTTAATATATTAAAACATTTTCTGCAGAAGTTCTGTTTATGCTTTCCAAGTTTATATTATATTATATTATATTATATTATATTATATTATATTATATTATATTATATTATATTATATTATATTATATTATATTATATTATATTATATTATATTATATTTTATATTATATTATTATATACGCTTGAGTCTGGCCTTAATAAGTAAGGAAATTGAATGCTAAAGGTATTACCACTGTATGGCATGCATGTAATTATTATATTTTAGTCATAAAGTAGCGCAATAGTTTCCGTTCCATCTATGTTCCAGGGACAGTGAACCACAAGCACAGCTAATCACAAAATTCATTTATTTCTTTCATCACTTGGTGCTACAGAATGGCCATTGTAAACCAATGAGCTAATAGAAGGAAACGCTTGTCTTAAACCATTACAAAATGAAGACAAATGTGTTCACCCCCTGCCCTCTCTCCATACGTGTTTGGATTGTCTGCAGTTCTGTCAGTGCTCTGAATTTCTCGTCTGCATCTCAAAGCGTCTATGTTCTCAGGGATGTAGGGTAGTGGGCCACCCAGGGTTGCTAAGAAACCGTTGGACTCATTATGACATGCAGCTGGGGTTGGCACAGCCCAGTGAGGGGATTTTGAGAAAAAGAAAGAAAACATTCTGAAAGTCATGCTCAGCTGTGGTACTGGCCTCAGACAGGAACCAGTCATTCTCAAGGTTTGAAGAACATTAGGTACGCTATTGTGCTGAATTATGTCGATGAATTTTCTCAAATTCTGGAATGAATGATCCAGAATTCCACTGCACACTGTGTCCAGAATTACTATACCAAAACACTATTACTTGTTTGGAATTAGCATTCCCTTACTGCAAAACATCCCAAAACAACCTGTTCTTATTTAAATTAAATATTTTTGAAATCACGATGAACACATTGCATACCCAGATAAATGTTACTGAGAAACCAAAACTAGATAATAATGCAGTTCATAGATTCTTGTCCGTGGAATGCGCCACTTCCGGTACTTTGCTGGTTAATCAACACAGGCAAATTGGAATCAGGGATTTTTTTTAAATGAAGTACTTGAATTTAATCGAGGAATTGTAACAGCCCTAATTTATTTATTTATTTATACTATACTGGTTAAAGGAAAAAGAAATGTAAAAGTTCAAATATTTCTACTTGTGTTCCACATGGGTTTGAAATTATTTTTGAACAATGACAGAATTATCATTTTTTAGGTGAACTCTTCCTTTATACATTCTTTTCACTGTTTTATCCATCTTCTTGTCTAATCTAGTATCTGGCTCCACACCCTGCCCTGTGTAAATCTTTCTAAAGCTAAAGCTGGTTAATACATGGCTGAGCGCAGCACACAACCTGGCTGTATCATCCCACCTAAATCAGCACTGTGGGATACGGCTGTGTTTATTTAGTAATCATGATTCATGCCTCTTCAGTTCTTTCAGTATGGGCTTTATGAATATGATTAATCTATTACTAAATTGCTGCTATTTAAGTTTATCTTTACTTTAATACCATCTCTGCCCCTGTAATTAGCACAAACTTAAGATAGCCACCAACAAAGGCTCAAGATAAAGCTCATGCGGTGGGAATCTGATCTCACTATGAATAGAGTTCAAAAATAGGTCTCCACATTCGGGATGTATCAAAGGATGTTGCGATAAATCCCGAGCAGAGGGTGTTGTCTGTTAAAGGAGGCTCTAGTCCGAGGCTAATGGGGCCAGAGGAAGTGTCAAGTGGGCCAAGTAGGTCATCGCTTTATGTATTTAGTGTTGCTGGTCTTGTGCCATTCTCGGCGGTATCGTGGAAAGGAAATGGGGACATTGGAGTAGCTGCTGGCTAATGGGAAGAGGGATGATATGGATAATGGTGGGAATTTTCTGGGAGATGTTTTGGATTCCATGTGCAAGAAAAACATGTTTGTTTTGGGGCTCTACTGTTTTGTTTAGTAATGTGGATAATTTTGGAAACTCTGTCATCTACTTAATATCATGTCCTTCCAAACCTCTTCTTTTCATATTTACACAGCTCCTAGCCTACCATGACACTATGACTGGGCTAAATCCATTGGGAAAAAAAAAAGTTGTGAAAAAGAAAGGGTAGACTCATTGTTCAAGCAGAGTGGCTGCTATCTAGGGCTGGGTACCGAACTCGATACTTTTTAGGTACCGATCGAACTGCCTCGATACTATCGAGTATTGAAAAGTGTCTTGTCATTTGGTACCAAATTTCGGTACCTCAGAATGGAGCCGAGTAGAGGGGCGGAGAAATGCTTTCGCTGTCTCGTTGAGGAGCAAGTAACGTTGCGCTACATTATTTATATCTAAATATATAAAACTACACGCGTGAGACAGACCCTATGTGCGAGAGGGCGAGTGAATCAATGGTTTCGTTTTCAGTTTATCTCCGAATGGACGGGTGAGAAACGGCTGTTTATGTGAGCAGCCGGTTCACTACAGATACTGTTAACAGAAAACAAAAGTGTCACACTGCCTGCAGAAACAGCGGAACGCGCAATGTTTTTTAGACTAGTTATGGACAGGTACAACTGTGCAGCTTTACATCAGCGTTCGTCCCTCAAGTCTATGAAAACACGCGACCGGTTCGTGACAGGCTCGTTCACCTGCACGAGCACAGGCTCTGCCTCTGGCTCCAGAACGCGAACAATTCTGCTGAAAAAGGGGTATCAGCGTCCTCCTGATACTGCGGATAATCTGCGGGTCGGGCCAAGTAATAAAAAAAAAAACATTCAAATTAATTGCAGGTGGATGAGAGATGAATCATTAATGTGTTGATTTTAATAAAGACACAACTCTTATTTCACGGTAAGACGCAACGAACTTGCGTCACTCTTTCTTCCGCTTTGATCTTGTTAATAATAATTAATTTTTTGAAGAAGAACAATTGCTGAGTGATTTAAAAAGAGCCTCACATACTGAATTTTTGCATTGAAAACTAAACTTTATTAAAACTGTTTGCACTGATTTATTGTGTTGGGTAAATTTTGTTAATTTGTGCTCATTTTATTCCCCGCAGTGGCTCAGGGGATGAGTCTTTGAGTCTGAAAAAAAGTCAACAAAGTTAAAATATAAAACCAAAGATTTTTTTTGAGGTTATGTAATCTTGTTTAAAAATAGTTGTTATAAACTTGTTATAAAATTGGTATCGAAAAAGGTATCGTTTAGGTATCGGTATCGAAGTCAAGGTATCGGTATCGTCTCGGTATCGAAAATTTTTGAACAATACCCAGCCCTGCTGCTATCCAGTCTGGGGGCAGTAACAGGTGATAATCCTCTTCCTGATTGGTATAGGCTGTATTAATTGCTTGATATTTCAGCTTTGCCTTGAGAGACGTAAAATTTACGTGACCATAATTTTTTGACGCTTCAAAAAGTCAAAATGCTATTACTGCCTGTTGTTGTCTTTCAGTCTCTTCTCTGTTCTCTCTGGTTCTTTTTCTTCTTCCTCATATCCTCTCACTAATTTCCATAAACACTGTCACCCAACTAACCTCTCTCCCAAAGGCATGTAACCTTGTATTAGAGGTCAAGCTGGCGATGGGCCCTCGCTTTCTCCCCTAAACCCAAAAGAGGTGAAAGGTCACTGGTTTTAACCAGAGGCAACACTGAAGACTATTGTGAGTGAAGCACGAATGTTGTGGTCTATTCATACTTAGACAGAATGAATCTCTGAGCACATGCAGGAATCCACAGTGAAGGACTTGTATCCTGAACAGCATCAAGTGAGGCCCATGGTTTTCCCTTCACTGCCAGCCTCTTCCTTTCTGACAGAGGTGAAGTCCGTGTGCTATTTGAAGCGGTCTGTTACTTTCTCTTCTCTGTTTCTATTCTCTGGTTTAGTCTGAGGCATTGTCAAATGCCCTAGACATTCCCAAGTTCGATTCTGAGGTTTGATATCTGTTTCATTTCCTCATATCTCAACAGAGCTGACGAGGCTAATTTGGCTTCCACATTTGCTCAGTACTCTTCCTCTCTATCTTGCTCTGCTTTTATAAGAGCTACCCTGATAACAATGAGTTAAGAAAACATCCTCTACTGAATGTGTTGAATGGATAAACCCCCATTTTACATAGAACAAACTAACCATGCTGCTATTTCGCCATCTTTCTTTTTAGCCGTTCCTACAGAGACACTATCCTTTATTTAATTTGCCAGACAGAGAGTCTCTATTAGCCACACAACTAAGCTATGGAAAGCAGTGTGTGTTATTGGGTCTTACCTTGAGCATCAGTTGTGAAGGTGGAATAATAACAGAAAACATCAGGCTCAGTGTTTCTCTTGGTAGATTTAAACATAGACACCATTAACCATTAATATGATTAATGATTAAATTGTCAATTGTTCATGTCAGTTATGGCATAATCTTTATACATCTGTACCTTAAAAGGTCATGCAACAGTTAAGTTACCCTTTGTATAAATGTAGTTAGCTACACTAACAGCAAATATCAATAAGTTCCTAATTATACTGAAGCTATCAGATCTTTAACATTTAATTATAATTATTAATGAATGTATTCATATTTTATGTACAAATATTATTTATATAATAATTTATATATACACTATTTTTCAAAAGTTTGAGATCAGTACCTTTTAAAAAAAAAATCAAATCAAAAGTGAAAGTAAAGACTTTTACATTAAGTTTCTATTTCAAATAAATGCTGTTCTTTTTAACTTTCTATTCATAAAAGAATCCTTTTCACAAAAAAAAAAATTAAGCAGTACAACTGTTTTCAGCATTTATGAGAAGAAATGTTTCTTGAGCACCAAATCAGCATATTAGAATGATTTCTGAAGGATCATGTGACACTGAAGACTGGAGTAATGGCTGTTGAAAAATCAGCTTTAGATAGATAATATAAATTATATAATATAATATAATTATAATGATATATATAAATATAAAAGATAGATAATATAAAATATTATATAAATTATAAATAGTATTTCAAAATATTGCAGTTTTGCTGAAATAGCTGTGGTAAGCATAAGAGACTTTTGAACTGTGTGTGTGTATACACTACTGTTCAAAAGTTTGGGATCGTTAAGATTTTTAATGTTTTTAAAAGAAGTTTAATTTGCACACCAAGGCTGCATTTAATTCATTAAAAATACAGTAAAAACAGTAATTTTGTGAAACATTTTCTATATGAATATATTTTACAATGTAATTTATTCTTGTGTTGGCAAAGCTGAATTTTCAGCATCATTACTGTCACGATCACAGTCTGTTCCTGTTCACTCCGGACTCCATTTCCCATAATCCTCCCTGTCAATCACATGCACTCACTCCACCAATCATCTGTTGCCACATACAGTCATGCACACTCCACACTAATCACTTCACCCAGCTGCAGATCATTACCAGGACTATAAAGGACTTCCACACACACCACCTCACTGCGAAGTATTGTTTAACTGTTGTTGCAATTCCGAGCGTTTTCCTGTATTCCCTGTCTGCCTGTTCCTTGTTGCCGTTACTGCCTGTTCCCTGTTTTTTGACCCATTGCTGCCTGTCCTGATCCTTGCCTTGCATACTGTTCTGTGAGTGATATCTGCCTGCCTTTTGACCTACCGCCTGTACCCTGACTACGACCCTGCCTGTCCTTTGCTGCTTACGTTTGTTCCTGATTGACTCTGCCTGTACGACCATTCTTACATTTAATAAAACGCTGCACTTGGATCCCCTGCCTGAGTCTCCATTCACAACAGAATACTTCGCCAAACCCGGATCCAGCAGCTTTTCCGAGCGTGTCCAGTCTCAACATGGACCCAGCGGTGCGATTGGTCAGCCTTCGCCAAGGTACCCGTACCCTTGAGGTGCACATTCAGAACTTTTTAGATATCGCTCATTTGTCTGATCTGCCGGACTGTGCCCTCATTGACTTTTTTTGTTATGGGTTAAACGAACCACTAAAGAACAATTTAATCACCAACGGTCCCCGAGAATCGTTCGGTGAATTTCTGGACTTTGCCCTGTTAACAGTTGGTTCACGTTTTACCGTGGGTGTCGCGGAGGATTCCGACACCACGGTAAATCCCGTAATAGCAGCCACGCCCGAGAACACTCACAAAATGGCGGCCGCAACAACAACTCACGTCCTCCCAGATCTTCCAGAGTCAAGTCACGCCTCCGCTGATCGCCCAGAGCCACGTCACGTCTCTGGATCTGTCCAAGGGCGCAGAGGACTACGTTCTAGTGTGGTTGATCCTCCACTGACTTCAGCTCGAGCAGCTGGCATTCCGAAGCCTCAGCCAGCCGCTTCGCTCTCAAGCCAGCCGACCGCTTCGCACTCAAATCAGCCGGCCGCTTCGCTCTCAAGCCCGGTGCCCGCTTCGCACTCAAGCCCGGTGGCCGCTTCGCACTCAAGCCCGGTGGCCGCCTCGCACTCAAGCCCGGTGGCCGCCTCGCACTCAAGCCCGCCGGCCGCCTCGCACTCAAGCCAGCCGGCCGCCTCGCACTCAAGCCAGCCGGCCGCCTCGCACTGAAGCCAGCCGGCCGCCTCGCACTCAAGCCAGCCGGCCGCCTCGCACTGAAGCCAGCCGGCCGCCTCGCACTGAAGCCAGCCGGCCGCCTCGCACTGAAGCCAGCCGGCCGCCTCGCACTGAAGCCAGCCGGCCGCCTCGCACTGAAGCCAGCCGGCCGCCTCGCACTGAAGCCAGCCGGCCGCCTCGCACTGAAGCCAGCCGGCCGCCTCGCACTGAAGCCAGCCGGCCGCCTCGCACTGAAGCCAGCCGGCCGCCTCGCACTGAAGCCAGCCGGCCGCCTCGCACGCAAGTTCGCCGGCCGCCTCGCACGCAAGTTCGCCGGCCGCCTCGCACGCAAGTTCGCCGGCCGCAACGCACGCAAGTTCGCCGGCCGCAACGCACGCAAGTTCGCCGGCCGCAACGCTCGCAAGTTCGCCGGTTGCAACGCTCGCAAGTTCGCCGGTTGCAACGCTCTCAAGTTCGCCGGTTGCAACGCTCTCAAGTTCGCCGGTTGCAACGCTCTCAAGTTCGCCGGTCGCTATGGACTCAGGCGCCCTGGACGCGATGGACAAAAGGGCTGCTTTGCCAGTGCCCACGGGCAAGATGGCCGCCCCTGCGGTACGAAAGGATGCAGGGGGCGTTCCAGCCACTGAGTCCGCTCCAGAACCCGATCCAACCAGTGAACCGTCGCCTCACCCTCAGAAGAGGAGGAGGAGGAGGAAGAAGGCGTCCTCCTGTCCTCAAGACACAAACGCCCTTCAAGAGGCCTCTGTGGGCCTGGAGACCATTCCAGAGGTCTCTCCTGCTCCGCCCAAGTGCCTTGCCCTGCTGGCGCCACCTGTGCTTCTTGCCCTGCCGGCGCCACCCGTGCTTCTTACCCTGCCGGCGCCACCCGTGCTTCTTACCCTGCCGGCGCCACCCGAGCTCCTCGCCCTGCCGGCGCCACCCGACCACTTTGCTCTGCCACCGTCATCCAAGCTCCTTGCCCATCAACCCGCTACGTACTCCGTTGATTTCCCCAAGAACTTTTTTGGGGGGGGCAGTATACCTAGGGGTGGGGAGCTTGTGGGTGGGGACCCTGCCTCGTCACTGCCGTCATCGGCCTTCGAACTGTTATGGCCATTTATGGACTCTGACCCATCGTGGTCATTTACAGACTCTGACCTGCCGTGGCTGACCAAGCCACCTGACCTGCCGTGGCTGCCCGAACCACCTGACCTGCCGTGGCTGCCTGAGCCACCTGACCCATCGTGGTTGCCCGAGCCACCTGACCTGCCGTGGCTTCCTGACCCACCTGACCTGCCGTGGCTGCCTGAGCCACCTGACCTGCTGTGGTTGCCCGAGCCACCTGACCTGCTGTGGTTGCCCGAACCACCTGACCCGCCATGGCTTCCTGACACTCCTGACCCGCCATGGCTACCCGTGGCACCTGACCCACCGTGGCTGCCTGAATTCCTGGGGCTGCATTGGAGACCCTGTTCCATCTGCCTACATCTCCAATGCACCCACCCCCCCTCCCTAGCTGTTCCTTTTACGCCGCGAGGACGCGCCTTCCGGGAGGGGGGCGTTATGTCACGATCACAGTCTGTTCCTGTTCACTCCGGACTCCATTTCCCATAATCCTCCCTGTCAATCACATGCACTCACTCCACCAATCACCTGTTGCCACATACAGTCATGCACACTCCACACTAATCACTTCACCCAGCTGCAGATCATTACCAGGACTATAAAGGACTTCCACACACACCACCTCACTGCGAAGTATTGTTTAACTGTTGTTGCAATTCCGAGCGTTTTCCTGTATTCCCTGTCTGCCTGTTCCTTGTTGCCGTTACTGCCTGTTCCCTGTTTTTTGACCCATTGCTGCCTGTCCTGATCCTTGCCTTGCATACTGTTCTGTGAGTGATATCTGCCTGCCTTTTGACCTACCGCCTGTACCCTGACTACGACGCTGCCTGTCCTTTGCTGCTTACGTTTGTTCCTGATTGACTCTGCCTGTACGACCATTCTTACATTTAATAAAACGCTGCACTTGGATCCCCTGCCTGAGTCTCCATTCACAACAATTACTCCAGTCTTCAGTGTCACATGATTCTTCAGAAATCATTCTAATATGCCGATTTGCTGCTCAAGAAACATTTCTTCTTATTATCAACAGTTATGTACTTTTTTTTTCAGGATTCCTTGAAGAATAGAAAGCTCAAAAGAACAGCATTTATCTGAAATACAAAGCTTTTGTAACATTATACACTACCGTTCAAAAGTTTGGGGTCAGTAAGAATTTTTATTTTTATCTTTTTAAAAAATACATTAATACTTTTATTCAGCAAGGATGCATGAAATCGATCAAATGTGACAAAGACATTTATAATGTTACAAAAGATTAGATTTCAAATAAACACTGTTCTTTTGAACTTTCTATTCATCAAAGAATCCTGAAAAAAAAGTACACACATATCTTGTATAATTTTACACAATCAATGTTTCTTGAGCAGCAAGTCATCATATTAGAATGATTTCTGAAGGATCATGTGACACTGAAGACTGGAGTAATGGCTGCTGAAAATTCAGCTTTAGATAGATAATATAAATTATGGAGTAATGCTAAAAAATTCAGCTTTGTCATCACATGAAAAAATTACATTTAAAAAAAAATTTAAAATAGAAAACTGTTACTTTAAATTGTTATAATATTTCACAATATTACTGTTTTTATTGTATTAAATAAATGCAGCCTTGGTGAGCAAACAAAACTTCTTTTAAAAACATTAAAAATCTCTCTCTCTCTCTCTCTCTCTCTCTCTCTCTCTCTCTCTCTCTCTCTCTCTCTCTCATATATATATATATATATATATATATTATAATATAATATAATATAATATATGAATGAATGAATGTGCTAACTCATTTGGTTAACAATTTCATCAATCAAACTGCAAACACTGCTGTCATGCTACTAAAAACTAGTCAACTTAGAAGCATTACTACTGCAGGTTTACTCCACAACACGCAAGTGGCTTGAGGTTCATAAGGTTTGTGGGAGATCTGCTTCAACAAGTGAATTGCTCTTTAGACTCATTTCAGTCAAGACTCTGACACACCCTTTGTTTTAATGATTTTTAGCTCTTCTGTCCCTCTCTTTCTCAAGCTCAGACTTGCTGTGGTTTACTCAAAGGCATATTGTGGCATTTTGATTTAATTCCTGTTGGTCTGAAAGTAGGTCATGTTATGGAAGTGAACCTTTGTTTGAGGTGTAGCCCATATTCACGCACACCAAACGGCAGGTGATGTGTAAGCTCAAGATATGGAGCTCAAAATTGCCCAATTCTTTCTTGTCACAGACTACACTAACCTGTTTTAAGAGTGTTTACTTAAGCATGAGAAACAACTTTTTTTTCCTCCCCCTGACTGGTATTTCCAGGTAGAAACCACATAGCTGGAACGCAGAAATAGTGTCCCCACAAAGCTTCACACACTGTGAGTTGTGTGTGTGTGTTTTGTTTGTGTTGTAGCAGTAGGAATGGTTGGTCTGGTTCTACAAGGACACTTTCTCTACCTGCTACTCAACCAAATGTATCTCCTGACTGTGCAAAAGGAGCCAAGGTTTTCCCTATGAGCCAACCACATCCAACAGCACAGCCCTTTTCACTGCCAGCCTGACTGTGTGTGTCCTGCCCTGCACACAGAGACTCTGTATGAATGTGTGTAAAACACCTCATTAGCCTCCTTTAGTTTATTTCCCCAAATGCTTCTGTGCCAGCTAGCCTGCCACATCTCTGTCTGTATCTATATATCTTTCTCTGACAAATAGCTGTTCCAAAACCTAGTGATCTACCTGCCTGCAAAGGCAACTACCTTATTAATCTGTACATTGTGCACGTATGACTGTACAATTAATCAAAATAAAACTGAAATCACGATATTCATTGTGGTTGTCAAATCGCAAAGGCTGCGATTTAATTAAATAAAAAATGTGCTGCATGTTTCAAAGTGAAGCGTGATAATTTCAATCTTTATCTAGTACAATAATAATTTATTATTAATTTTATTATTATTGCAATTAAAACATTTATTATTATTTAATAGTTATATTATTGATATGTAATCACAAACATTTTGGACAAAGTGTGCAGCCCTGCAAACAAGCACAGCAAACCTGAAGCTTTACAAATCTTTTTTTTTTTTTTTTTAATTAAAGGTGCCCTAGAAAGTTCTTTCACAAGATGTAATATGAGTCTAAGGTGTCCCCTGAATGTGTCTGTGAAGTTTCAGCTCAAAATACCCCATAGATTTTTTTTTTTTTTTTTTTTGTATTTTTTTAACTGCCTATTTTGGGGCATCATTAACTATGCACCGATTCAGGCTGCGGCCCCTTTAAATCTCACGCTCCCTGCCCCCCGAGCTCTTGACTCTAAAACAGTGCATAAACAAAGTTCACACAGCTAATATAACCCTCAAATGGATCTTTACAAGATGTTCGTCATGCATACTGCATGCATGCGTCGGATCATGTGAGGATAGTATTTATTTGGATGTTTACATTTGATTCTGAATGAGTTTGATAGTGCTCTGTGGCTAACGGGCTAATGCTACACTGTTGGAGAGATTTATAAAGAATGAAGTTGTGTTTATGAATTATACAGACTGCAAGTGTTCAAAAATGAAAATAGCGGCGGCTCTTGTCTCCGTGAATACAGTAAGAAACGATGGTAACTTTAACCACATTTAACAGTACATTGGCAACATGCTAACGAAACATTTAGAAAGAAAATTTACAAATCACTAAAAATATCATGTAATCATGGATCATGTCAGTTATTGCTCCATCTGCCATTTTTCACTGTTGTTCTTGCTTACCTAGTCTGATGATTCAGCTGTGCACAGATCCAGACGTTACTGCCTACCCTAATTAATTGCGATTAATCGCAATTAATAAAAACAAATCAATAAATAAATGTGTGATTTAGTGTTTATTTGTTTGTTTGTTTTAATCTGACAGCACTAGTCTTTATATTACTTCTCTGTATTACTTAGTTCCTTAACATCTGTAAAGGTCTTGAATGTGATCTGTCAAATTCAATTTGAGTTTAGGGAGTGGCTGCACTATTATGCTTCATCTCATAACTATATGTGTGTTTGTATGAGCGTTCACTCTGTTAATATGTATATGTGGGTGTATACAGTAGTGACAGTGTGCTGCCTATTAAATCAAATTCATCTTCAGAGTGCATAAGGCCAAATCCAGTCATGCCCAGAAAATCACAGACACACAGTCACTTATCAACCAGCAGCTGCTGTGCCTCACGGTATACTTTATATAGCCAGTCATTAAGTGATCATCTTTTAGCTCTACACTTAGACGTATGCCATATATAGTGGTATAAACACATTGAACTAAACTATGTCAAGAGGTACAGTGTCTGTCTAGTGTAGATCTGCGCTATTATGCGTGCTGTTGCAAAGGCTGTGAATGTGTGTTTTTAGTACTGTGTCAGTGAGTGCACACAGACACAGAGCATCTCTTTGTGTGTCATGTTGTGTGGATATGTGTTTTGGATGACACGGGCAGCAGCAGAGTGTACAGATGATTCAGTGTGTGCCAATGCGAGCATGTGCCCAGTGGGTATGGGGCAGTTGGTGATGCCCTGCTGCTGATGATACAGAAGACAGACCTGTGTATGTGTATGTGTTTACTTTGGCCAGTGTGTGTTCATGTGGGAATAAATTCAACTTGCCCACTGTGTGTTTGAGTGAGTGAATTCTTTTTTCTTTTCTCGATGAATCCACTTTTACAGCACAACGTCTGATTTACTACTTAGAAGCTTCCGGACTTTACCAACACACCACTGAGTGCTAAAGCAGACGAATGGAGTGGCATAGAGACAAAACACACACAAACAGCCTTCCTGACCTAAAACAGTGCTTCTCTCTGAAGAAAATGCTTCGCTTGCTGGAAAAGAGGCTTGAAGATTACTACTGTGATAACTGAGAGTCTGGGCACAAATTTTCCAAAGTGCTGTCCACCATCCACACACACAGACAGCAAGCCTTAGGCCATGTGTGATCAGATCCAGGTGGTAGTGTTAGAGGGCCTCTTCCATCCAAACGCAGTATATCGCTGACAGCATTCTGTCATAATAACTATATTCACAAATCTTTTCTGATTCTCCTATGCTAATTTTATTTTATATTTATGATTTGATCCTGATATACTATGTCAAGATTAGTATTTACTAAACAAGGAATCTCCAAATTGAGTACAACACAGTTCATTTTACAGAAGCCTTGGAGCTGTGAGGATTTTTTTAACTGCTGATGCACACACTTTCACACAAACACAGATATGTGGTCAGGGCACGAGCAGAAGTCTTGGTTTTGAGAAGTGAGCAATGTGAGTGAGTAAGCAGTGATATAGAGTATGTACTGGAAACACAATAGATTTTCCCTTAGTTCACATCGCCTGCACAGATGGTTTTAGAGTGGCTGAAAAGCTCTACAGTAATTCACTGTTGCTTAAAAAAAAAAAAAAAAAAAGGAAGAGAGAAAAAAAAAAGAATGAGTTCAACCTCTGCTTGACAATGCCATTCTACCAGGGCACTTACCAGACCTGTAGCTTCAAAGACTGTGGCCAGTAAAAAAGTAAGCAAACAGCCTGGGGACGGCAAGATTCCTACACAATGAGGTTACATGTGAAGTTCAAGTTTTTCTTGATTTACAGGCTTGTTACCCCTCTAAAAATATTTCAATTTGAACTTCACAGTTGACATCATACTTTATTTTCTTTTTTTTTCATCCAAGATGCTTGGTATTTATCTAATTACATTCAATTCAAACCTGATTTGGAGAACCTGAAGTGGTCAAAAAAGATCTGAACCAAAAGTTTTCAATGCTATACCACTTAAAATGATTAGTTCACTTTAAAATGAAAATTACCCCAAGCTTTACTCACCCTCAAGCCATAAAGTGTATATGACTTTCTTCATCCTGATGAACTCAATTGGAGTTATGTTAATAAACATCCTGATGCATCCGAGCTTTATAATGGCAGTGAACGTGACCGAGTATGAATCTGAAGAAAGTGCATCCATCCATCATAAACATACTCCACACGGCTCAAGGGGCTTAATAAAGGCCTTCTGAAGCGAAGCAATGCATTTGTGTAAGAAGAATATCCATATTAAGTAAAATATCTAGCCAGACAGCCTTCCATATTCAACTTACAAAAAAAAAGCCTAACTGGCGTCGTGTTTTTAGTAAGTTGAATATGGAAGGTGTAGGACGTGGCATAAGCTTTTTGAACTACGAGAGGCATTACACTTTCTTACTAAGTTAAATATGTAAGGCGGTCTGGTGGAAGCTAGATATTTTACTTTATAACTTAAATATGGATATTTTTTCTTACACACATGCATCGCTTCATTTCAGAAGGACTTTATTAACCCCTCCCCGAGCCAGTATGTTTATGAGGGATGGATGGACTTTCTTGAGCTTTAAACTCGGTCCTGTTCACTCCCATTATAAAGCTTGGTTGCATCAGGATATTTATTAATATAACTTCGACTGTGTTCATCAGAAAGAAGAAAGTCATATATACCTAGGATGGCTTGAGGGTGAGTAAATCTTGGGGTAATTTTAATTTTAAAGTGAACTAATCCTTTAAAGTCAGTGCTATGAATATAACTGACTCAAATTATTTATTTGTTTATTTATTTTATGATCTTATGTCAAATGTATTTATCTAATTACATATCTTTCACAACAA
Source organism: Chanodichthys erythropterus (assembly GCF_024489055.1). NCBI lineage: Eukaryota > Metazoa > Chordata > Actinopteri > Cypriniformes > Xenocyprididae > Chanodichthys > Chanodichthys erythropterus. The sequence continues at coordinate 9,782,251 of NC_090224.1, read as the reverse complement.
TGTACATTTTTTAACAACAGTGTATTTATTTATTTTGGCATGTAAAAAGGACACTTAAACCAAATGTAGAGAACAAATGTGACTAAAAATGATCTTAACAAAAAGATTCCAGTGAACCAGATTAAGATGCATATCCGTGCTTTCCAGTCTTCTGATTATTTTTGTATTATATTTACTATGTTGTTTATATGGCAAGATGTTGATTGACAGGCTTGTTGGTTTGTAACAGGTTTCATGTGTACTGTATTTCCAGTAGGTTTGGCTCATTCCATATGTTGAATTTTTTGCTCTCTTGTGCAGCTGCACAGGACCGACGGGTTCGGTGCGCTTCAGGTGACGTGTATACGGGGGCAGAGGGTGTGGCGTTCTTAATGACGAGACTTGCTCCTGACATATGGCCGTGTGACCCTTTATTAGTGTCTGTGTGTGTTTGTGTGTGTTTGTGTGTCCTTGTTCCTAACCCTCCTTTTTTTTTGTGTGTTTTCCAGGAAAAGGCAGACACCAGCTTGAACTCTTCAGAGATACGTTCAGACATCCAGGTCAGTCGACCCACAATGCGGTGCATATCTGCTTTCAGACCTTCAAACACCTGCAGTCAACACTTTCATTCAAGACCCCTCAGTGAAAAATCAGCTGACTGCATGCTCAAATTACACTGATTTGTTTATCATCAGCGATTAAAGTCCGTGTGTGTGCGTGTGTGCGTGTGTGTGTGTGTGTGTGCGTGTGTGTGTAATTGCAGTAATTAACCGCAGTGTTGTCTTTGTATACAGGAATCGTTTGGATTTAGCAGTGAGGTGTCTACTCCAGAGGCTGAGAGAAAGTAAGAAAATTACTCAGTAATGTTTAGTAGCTGGTTGTGGAAACATTTTTACAAATGCCAAACCAAAACTAATGAATCAGGCCCATGATAGTTTTTAATATCTAAACCATATGACTTGTATATGACTGCTGACCTCTTAGATATATAATCATACACGTCAGGTCTGCTCTCCACCCCCCCATCTACCTCTGAGTGTAAGTGTGTGTGTTTGAATGGGTGTGAATTCCTCCATTTTACTTCTTCACATCTTGGTGCTTCCAGGCTTCCTTCCTTCCGTCTATTGTTCTTAGATGTTTAAGATGAAACTCAGTGATTAGGGAGAGGAAGACAGACCAAAATTCAGACTTAAGTGAGAGACTGTGAGTTTATAGTACACAAGGGTGTTAGTCAAGCTGACTAAATGAACTTTATTTAGCATTATTGCTTAAATGAGCCAAACGTGATACACGTGACATCATCTCTGCCCACACAATTGTATTATCGTCAAAGGTCAGTTTGTTTAATTTAAAATGTTTTTTAGTTGTATAACGACTCAGAATGTTTAAAGTGTGAAGTTTTTGTGAAAATAAATTGAGGATTTTAAATGATGTCAGTACACAAAAAGGCTTGTGTCTCCATGCATCTTTCCTGTTGATGGTTTGTTTCTGTGGGGATGAGCAGTCCACGTGTCATGGCAAAGATTTAATTCTACCTCCGTCATCCACACTCTCTGGAGAGTAGTAGCATGCTTGGGTGAATGTAAAACATATGGAGCTGACACATCTTTCATCATTTATATGTCTCTGTGGTCCTACACACATGTGGCTGGGTTTCACTGGTACTCTGCTTTGTGATGGTTGACACTAGCTTTGATTGACGAAAGTTCTTGCTCACTCAACATTTAAAGTTGCACTCTTAAAATTGTTTAAATGGTCTGAGTCTGAACATGAAAATCATAAAGTCATATTTTGAAGTATGTTGGAAATCAAACAACATTGGAGCCCATTGAAAAAAAACACTGATACGTTTCTCAAAACAAACTTTTATGTTCCACAGAAGAAATTAAGTCATAGTTTTTGAATAGCATGAGGGTGAGTAAATTAACTATCCCTTTAAATGCATGATATTAAAATTCGTTCTTCTATTTTCTAAATGTGCTATAGATCTTATTTTTAAAATATCTTTTGAAAAGGGAGAACATTTTTTTATAATAAAAGTTCCCCCACTTTCGTTTCATCTTGACTAAATATTCTGCTTCTGCTTTTACGCCTATTTATTCTTTCAGTCTTTGTGTCTAAGCAGAAGCAGTGTGCTAGATGTTTGTCATATCGCATTTTAAATCATTATCACAATATTTTTAATAATAATAACACTATGGTTTTATGCAGGCCTGTTTTGTATTTTATTCTTCAGAAGAGTTGTCTGTGATATCAGCACTGTGCCATAACCAGCAAAAGAGTCGTTGCCAGATTTCCCATATTTCCTGTCTGTATGATTAGAAGAAGCCTTGGCTTCCAGAAAGGCTGTTCTAGAACCTGATGACAGTGAGCGAGATGTGTATGTGTTAGTTTAGAGTCCTCCTCCTAATACATTACTGTTCAAAAGTTCAGCAAGACTTTTTTTTTTTTTTTTAAAGAAATCAATACTTTTATTCAGCAAGGACGCATTAAATTAATCAACAGTGACAGTAAAGACATTTGTAATGTTACAAAAGATTTATATTTCAAATAAATGCTGTTCTTTTGAACTACTAGTCCTGAAAAAAGTATTACTGTTTCCATGAAAATATTACGTAGTATAACTTCTATTCAATATTGATAATAAGGAATGTTTCTGGAGCACCAAATCAGCATACTAGAATGATTTCTGAAGGATCATGTGACACTGAAGACTGGAGTAATGGCTTCTGAAAATTCAGCTTTGAATAAATTACAATTTAAAATATTTTTAAATAGAAAAGTTTATTATTATTATTTGTAATATTTCATAATATTAAAAATAAATGTAGCCTTTGTGAATGGCTGTAAGTAGCTTTTAATGTTTTTACTTAATCAAATTATTTTCACACATAAGGTGGTAGAAATTTAACAGAATACAGCGACTGTGTGTGTGTGTGTGTGTGTGTGTGTGTGTGTGTGTGTGTGTGTGTGTGTGTGTGTGTGTGTGTGTGTGTGTGTGTGTGTGTGTGTGTGTGTGTGTGGCTTTAAGGAAATCCCTCAAGCTCCATTTACCATGACTTCTAGTGAAGGTCATTTCCTGGACACTTCCTCTGCGATCTTTGTATACGTGTTTTTGTGCTTGATCGTATATGTGTTCTGAACTCCAACGCCAGGTGTAAGGAAGCAAACCAACCAATCGCAGGACACCAGGTGCAACCTGGGATAGAAGTGTTCCTTCTTCATCAGCAGTTTGACGAGAGGAAAGGGGAAATCAGCCCACTCCTAGCTCTGAAGATCAGGGAACATGCATCAGTGTAGTGATACATCACTGATGAGAACAACATGATGTTCCTCTTAATTTAATAGTGATGACATGTTGGCAAAGTAATATGACTGATCTCACAATCTAGAAGGCCATTTTCTGATCATTTCCAATCATGCAAAAACAAAAAAGCTGGCTACGTTCACACCAGCAGAATACAATCCTCAAAGGCATAGTTATTGTGTTTGACTTTGGCTACCTTTTCATATAGACGTTATTCAGTCCAAACCTGTTCATTTGAGTCATGTCTGTTAGTAAATAGTTGTCGATCCCAAACATGCCGCATATGAAATTGAAAGACACAAATGAAGTGTGTGGAGAGAGTAGAGTGAAAATATTCCTGTGAAATTTTCTTCCATCGCATTCTCTGAATAACAATCTCTGCAAGCCAGGGGTTCCGTTGTTTCAGAGATAGTGAACATGACAGTTACTTGCAGTGAAGGAATGCGGCTCAGAGGGCTTATATTCTGCTAGAATACACACGCCAGTAAAGACACAAAGCACTCTGCAAAAAAAAAAAAAAACTGACGGACTGTAACACGCTTTTATTGTATGCTGGTCACACATCACTCGCACACATACAACTCTCTCAAATGGCAGAAATCCTGAATGGAGCCTAATTTACTGAGCTGCTCCTCAATAGGTCCTTTTAGCATGGGATGCAGTTAGCATACAAGCAGGAGGCTCCCTTTGGATTCCATGCAGGGTGAATGAGAGGTTAAACAGAGAAAGTTTGTGTTTCCTTGGCAGTATAATGATATGATAATTCAGGGAGGCCTTCATCATGCCCTGTGTCACTTGGGTAAAAGAGCAGTGTTGACGTCTTATTTTGGTCCGAGTGCAATGGACGTCCTGAAATATGCAGAAATCTGTTTTCTCAACACAATAACATTTTCACAGTCTTTGTGATGACATGTATTGTCTGACCTGACGCTACACGCACACTGCCCTCTTGAGTGTATGTAGATACTGATAGCTTTAGCAGTGTGGATGTCATGGATGTGTTTGGGACACATGGACAACAGATGAAAAGCAGACACATGTGCACCCATGATGATTTAAGCACAAGTGACTGGTAAAAACACTCTTCCTGTGGAGAAAACCAGACCAGAGCGCACGAGGTGCACAAAAGTGTGTTTTAGTGTATGCTTATATGACTTGCACTGTTTACTTTAGTGCAGACTAGGTTGAGATTGTTTTCTTAACCCAAGGATGAGCGAGAATCCACTCAGATGAGAAAACCACAACACATACACTTGCATACTTGCATTCATGTTCTCATCTGCAGAACAAACACATTTGAGACAATGTTTTCTTCTCCCTCTGTGTTTTGGGTTCTGCTGACAGTCAGCTCAGTTCAGATGTTTCTTCTCATTGGCAGTTAACACATGGCCCGGTTTTACGCAACATTTTACAACTAACCGTATGACAAAGTCAACATGATTCATGTCACATGGCTAATGGGAATGTAAACACTGGATATTTTCCAAAATCAGGATTGTATATCCAGTTATTCTATATGAAAAGACTAAATATGGTTTTGATAGGCTATAATTCTCCTACTGTTTTTTCTAAGTACAAACATGCGTTTTTATTTAATATACACTACCATTAAAAAGTTTGAAAATATTTTATGTATTTATTTTATTCTTATTGGAAAGAAATTTATTACTTTTTTTTTTTTATTTTTTTTTTAGCATTTCTAAGAATTATTAGCTTTTAATGAATTTACGAACCCCCTGCAGTTCCTGCACAAAAACCAGTTTGAGAGAGCCTGACACGTTTCATATTGTTGATAAAGAGTGGAATAACTTTTCTTTCTCTTTGCATTTTTAAAGGTGCCCTAGAACTTATTTTTAAAAGATGTAATATAAGTCTAAGGTGTCCCCTGAATGTGTCTGGGAAGTTTCAGCTCAAAATACCCCAAAGATTTTTTTTTATTCATTTTTTTAACTTTTGGGGCATCATTAACTATGCATCGATATATAGGTTGCTGCCCCTTTAAATCTCGTGCTCCCCTGCCCCGGAGCTAATGCTTGCCTTAAACAGCAAACACAAAGTTCACACAGCTAATATAACCCTCAAAATGGATCTTTACAAGATGTTCGTCATGCATGCTGCATGCATGGATCGGATCATGTGAGTATAGTATTTATTTGGATGTTTACATTTGATTCTGAATGAGTCTGAGGCTATGCTGCGTGGCTAAAGCTAAGATTACACACTGTTTGAGAGATTTATAAAGAATGAAGTTGTTTATGCATTATACAGACTGCAAGTTTTTAAAAAATGAAAATAGCGGCGACTCTCTTGTCTCCGTGAACACAGTAAGAAACGATGGTAACACATTTAACAGTACATTAGCAACATGCTAACGAAACATTTAGAAAGACAATTCACAAATATCACTAAAAATATCATGTTATCATGGATCATGTCAGTTATTATTGCTCCATCTGCCATTTTTCGCTATTGTTTTTGCTTGCTTACCTAGTCTGATGATTCAGCTGTGCACATCCAGATGTTCTGCCCTTGTGTAATGCCTCAATCATGGACTGGCATATACAAATATTGGGGGCGTACACCCGGACTGTTACGTAACAGTCGGTGTTATGTTGAGATTCGCCTGTTCTTCAGAGGTCTTTTAAACAAATGAGATTTATATAAGGAGGAGGAAACAATGGAGTTTGAAACTCAGTGTATGTCTTTTCCATGTACTGAACTCTTGTTATTCAACTATGCCAGTATAAATTCAATATTTAATTCTAAGGCACCTTTAAATCAATATGCTACAAGATTATTCTATTCAAATCAATGTGATGAGTTAAGTCAAAATCAAAAAGTAATCAGATTATGTTACTTATAATGTGTAATGTAACAGATTGTTACTAACTACAATTTTCATCATGTACTGTAATTTGTATTCAGTTATGGATTACAGTTTAGAAGTAATCTGCCCAGCAGTGTCTAGTATTAAAGCATAAATTTGATGTAAACAATAGGTCTATATATTGTTCACATTTGTAGCTCATAGGGGACATAATGGATTAGTCCTACAGTTACAGCATGAAATATTTAAACCTATAACATTTTACACAGATAAACAAATAACATTTTTATCTTACAATTCTGTCTTTTTTTTTCCACAATTGCAAGTTTACTTCACAATTCTGAGGCAAAGAAGTCAGAATTGCCGGATATGAACTTGCAATTCTGCGTAAGAAAGACAATTGGAGTTTATATCTCACAATTGTTCTTCTCAGAATTGTAAGATATAAACTCGAGAATTGCGAGAAAATTGCTACTGCCCACAAAAAAATGTCATCGCTGTTTGCGAACACCCAAATGGTCTAGGATCTAAATAGACCAAATATGTTCTGTCAGTATCAATATGATATCTGTGGTATCTTAGTGCTGTATGTTTATTCATTGACTCAATAACAGAGTGCTGGTCTGTGTGTGTTAGATTTTCGTTATTTTGGAATTTTCCAAGGGCACTGTGCCCCAGAGGAGCGGAGTGGAAATATAAACAGGCAGTGTCTGTCCTGTGGTGGCTCTTGTTCCCCTTTTCTCCCTCTCACTTTCTGTCTTCCTCGTCTCATTTCGCTGCATCTCAGGAGCGTCTCATTTGTGCCCTGTGAGCCTCAGGAGCCTGACATGTGCTCTGTGAACAGCACCACACTGCCCTCTGCTGGCTCTAATAATCAATCTACTTTTGTTTTCCGTCCTTTGACTGCCTATAAGGGCATATCTGATAATGTTCAGTGATGAGATGTTGAAGTGTTTTATTAAACGTCTTAATTCCTTTCTTTTTATGTCTTTTTCATCAGAATTCCGCTGCACAAATCTAGCTCTGAGGATGGATCAGGTTTGTTTCTCATTTTGCAAACTATTCTCAACTGCTATTATGATGACCTTTGGTGGTTTTGGGGAAATTTCATTGCAATTAATAATGGATTATGCCAAACTAGAGTGTTCTAGTGACAGGGGTTACAAGGGTAACGGACATTCTGTCTTGTAGATGGGCAGACATATAAATGTAAGAGTAAAGTAAAGAGTAAAATATTTTTATAAAGCATTATATTTAGGTATTTCAGAGTTGTACATGTTTGTATAAATATTCATGAGTGTGATGGTCCTGATGGCTTTCTCCTCTCTTCACATACAGGAAAATGGGACAACAAGAAGAAAAACAAATCCTTCTGGCAAAACTTCCGAAAGTCACAGAAAGGGGTCACAAGGCAAACTTCAAAAGGTAATAAAAACAAACTCAATCCATTTTCTTATGTGTCCTTCCTTCATAACTCTCTATTTCACTCACTTAAGGGTCACTGTAAGGGAGAAGAGATAGTCCACTCATATAAATACGAATGAAAGAAATAATAATGCTAAATATATGGCCGCTGTAGTTCTATCTTTCACTTAAAAAGTCAGTACTCTAGAATGAGAACTAAATTTTGCCTACAAAAATTAATTCATGAATTTACGGCGCACTGTTATCAGATATTGTTGATTTGAAATGTTATTAGAACTTGATCTTGACAAACAGATTACCTACATGAGCAATATGATGGTCCCTGGAGGGACTTTCCCTTGTTCTAGTTCCTCACCTTTGACCCTTGACCCTGCAGGAGAGGACATTGGCTATGTGGCCAGTGAGATCACAATGAGTGATGAGGAACGGATCCAGCTGATGATGATGGTGAAAGAGAAGATGATCACAGTGGAGGAGGCGTTGGCACGGGTAAAGGCACCTCATCAACCGCGAAAAATAATGCAAATGAGCTTCCCTTGCTTACATTCGTGTGTACTAACTTTACTCACCCAGACTGATTCCGCCCAGCTCCTTCCTTCCTCCAAAACACACATGCACACACTTACATACACTCACATGCATTTAAATACATGAGCACTGACCCTGCATCTTAGGGCTGCAGTAGATTCCCTAGTGCAAATCATGTTTTGTTGAGGTGAAGGTCTTTGGTGTCTAATTTCTAAAGTAGGTTTAGCTGGGGTTGGTTGGATAGATCTCTTCTGTCCTTTTTCACTTGTTCAGATGTGTTGGGTGAATGTAGGTCTCTTTTTCTTTCTATCATTTTGTTTTGAGAACATGATAATGATTAATTGTCATCTGATAACGAACCTAATGGACGATTTTAGAATCTGGCTGGCTTCTCTCCACAAGGCTGACATTGATTCCTTCATCCAACTGGGTTTTCTTTAATCTTCAGGAAGTTTTCTTCCTTGGGGCTGGTAGTTGATTTATCTATGTTATATGAGCAGTCTTGAATGATTGGATCTAAAGTTCAAACCAATGCTAAGCCTTTGTGGATAGTTGACATCATACATGCTGGAAGCATGCATGAACATTTGTCTGTCCTTGTTTGTGTTTGTTTGAATGCAAATGTGTCTTTTTTTTTTTTTTTTTAATTGATGTTGCTTTACTTGTTCTGTGTTCTGTCTTTTTGAAGTACATTTCTGTGTCCAAGGGCGTCATGCACCTATTATTATTTTTATTTATTTATTATTATTTTTTAAATAAGATTAAGATGGAATAATCTAGTGGTGCAGTGTTTGTGTAGCATGAAAATGGAACCGGGATCAACCAATGATCGTAATGCATTTTCGTTGTATGAAAAAGAGCAGCTTTGACATTGTAACAGTGGGGAAAAAATGCAAATTGGAGTGACTTAAGGGTGGGTAGACCTAAATGTATAATATTTTAATTTTATATATATTTTATAATAATTGTAATTAAAAAAAACATATTTAATACATTTTATTTTATTTATATGTACTTATGCCTATAAAAACACAACCGTTCAAAAGTTTGGGGTCGGCACATTTTAATGCTTTTTAAAGAAGTCTCTTATGCTCATCAAGGCTGCATTTATTTGATCAAAAAAGAACAGTATAAACAGTAATGTTGTTGAATGTTGTTATAATTTAAATCATTATTTTATATTTGAATATTTTTTAAAAATGTAATTTATTCCTCTGATGGCAAAGCTGAATTTTCAGCTCCAGTCTTCAGTATCACATGAACCTTCAAAAATCATTCTGATATTTTATGACATTCAGAAATAAAAACATATATATATATATGAATGTTGAAAGCAGTTTAGCTGATTAATGTTTTTGTTGAAGCTGCGATACATATTTTATCGGAATTCATTTATGAATATAAAGTTCAAAAGGAGTAAAAGGATACATTTCTTAAAAAAAAAATCTGACCCCAATCTATTGAATTGTGGTTTATAAAAATACAAAGGATTAATAGATTTTTAAAAACTCTATTTGAATGGACATGACGCTTTTATCTGTGCCTGTGTTTTGTGTTTGTGTGTGTATACATGCTTGTGTGGGCTATTCTCAGACTGTATTTCTGTAACAGATAGGGTGTGTGAGTGTGAGGGCGAGGGGGCGGCTCTCTTTGACATCTTGTTCTCCATAGTTAAAGGAATATGAAAGGAACAGACAGTTGAGCAGCAGTACAGACACAGCAGAGTGGACTGATGGATCCAGTCCCACTGTTAACGTCTCCTCCGCCTGCAATGTAAGTACTATACCCAACCACCCAGACTGTAGACCTGAGTGTATGTAGGGGTGGGTGTGTTACAACATAACCTCATTCAGTCACATCAAAGTTTATTTTCCCCCTGCAGTAAGTGTTAGTAATGTCTCTCACTGTACTGACTATATCTTGGTGTGTGTAGGGAGGTAAATCTCTGCAGAGTAGCGACATTGTGGTTTATAAACTCAGGCAGTGGCAGTCCTTACATCAACCCAATTCATCCCCTTTTCTGCTATAACCACAACGCACACTTTCATTTGTTGGAAACTTTAGGACGTATAAAGCCTAGGATGCTTCATAGTCATCATAACTTAAAGGTGCACTAAATATTTTGTGTATGCTGATCTGATCTGGCAAATATGGTAGTCATTATGGATTTATATCGATACATAGTGATATGAATGTACTAATGTTAATGTAGTATCACACAAAGTTTTTATTTATTGATTTTACTCTTGAAATATTTTATCTGCCTTTTTATCAGCCATGAGTATGTATTATCAGGCTGGTCATGTGATCTTAACATGATGACCAACTCTAATTTAAAATGAAACTTTAAAATGTAAAAATTGTCCAAATCTGATATGACTGGAGTTTCATGTACATCATTTTAACCACATTTTTTCAATACTGTTAATTTCTGTAGAGGTAACAGTTCTTAAATTAGGGGAACTTACTGAGTGCACCTTTAATGATAAATTATAAACCAGTGAATCAACCAACAAATTATCTAAAAAGCTGATATGTCATGCGTGTTTATAAGGAGAAGCTGATGTTGTAATGGCACAGTTGTAATGAGAATCTGGCACTGGCGGCTCACTGTAAGACCCTTAGTAATGATGTCATTTCTACTTGGCATGGGGAGCTGGCACACTAAACATCCCCTGTTGATGAGGTCATCATGTGTGTCCTAACTGAGGGTAATATATGTAGTGGGTGTGTTTTTTTTTTTTTGTTTTGTTTTTTTTTTTTGCCCCCTGGCCTGTTCTTCTGATTTGAAGACAAATCAGTTAGATATGTTACAATACTTTAGTTCTAATTACTGGTTTGTTTATGCTGTATGTGCATGCCTGCGCACTGGGCCATCCCAAGCTGTGCATGAATGTGTTCTCGGTTAAAGTCTTGAAAGGTTTGGTGACAGTGGATTTAGCTTTCCCCTTTTGAGAAATAAGCTGCCAGTACACAAATACACACATAGTTATCATGGAAACTTTGAGCAGCTTCCAGCCTCTGCAAGTAAACATACACCTCCTGTTCCAATGGTCAACAGCTAAGCTGTTTTTGCAATGCTTTTTGATGTTAACAAACCACAGCACTGCTTCGCTCAGCGCTTAAAGCTACAGAATGACTCACTCGCCCAGCAAATCCTTGTCCGCTCAGAGGAGTCACTGCCCATCCCCGCTGCGGCGCTTTCTGTGCATCTGTGTCCTGTGTGTGTGTGTGGTCAGTGTAATTTCATGTCCAAAAGGATCAAAATAGAGGAAATTGAAGACCTGTTTTTAGCTGATCTTCTGATAATGGATTTAGCAAGGTAGCTAAATACTCTGTTGTGGGTGAATCTCACGAAAAACTATCAAGAAATGCCCAGGAAATAATAATGATATATATAATATTCTTGGTCCTAAAAAAAAGTTTCAATTTTTCATTTTCTTTCTGCAAAATATAATTTCTTATTCTTCTATTTGGGTGAAAATATGATCTCATTTATTCTCGAGGTTCTCCCATTGTACCGTTTCACTCATGATTGCAAAAGGAGAGGAAATGAGGTAAGAAAGTCTTATTCATAAAAAGACTCTGTGCCCGAGGCTGTTTCTGAAACGCACGCACACATTTCCTCCTGTCTGTCACTGCCACACATAAGCATGTGCAAATTGAATTTCAGTGTTTGAATGAGAAAATGGATCTCTGTAGGAATCTTGGCCCCTGGGCTGATGATCTCCTATTTATAAATGGAAACGGGTCAGCCCTAGTCTGCTAACGGTTAAACTGATGGGCACAACTCTCTCTGAGGATCCTGCTGATCTGAGCTCAGTTTAACATTAATCAGAACACCAAGAGCTTGCTGTGTCTGCAGGATACCCCTGTCATGAGATCAGTGTCAACTGCACTCAATATAGTGACCCATCACAGCTCCGCCAGAGTAAGCTGATGTGGGATCAGTGTCAGCATCCACTATCACAGAGGATGTACTGTATCTCTATATGAATAGACTGCAACCAGGCCAGCCTTTCTTCTCTCTGGCCTACATTCCTTCTCTCCTCTGAAGACCATTAAGGATGTTCAGGGGTCAAATGTGGGAGAGCTTGCAGTGTTTCCGGACGCCCAAGCTCATGCCTTTTGGCACGGTCACTCCCCTGCCTCCAGATATTGCAGACTTCCCTTCAAAAAAAAAAATGTTTACAGTTTGGATTCATCTCTGAGTGAGTTGGTGTTGCTAACATCTGTCCTAGAGGAAACTACTGCTGGTAGGAACACTGGACACATTTATGCACTGTATTTTCGTTTTCATGTTCTTTTTCTTTTCTTTCATCCTTTGCTTTTGTTTGAAATATGGTTTAGTAAACTTGCTGGTGACTGGATTTGAGTGGCAGAAATTATGGTTTTGTATCACGCTTCAGTTTGAAGTCCTAAATGAGATTGTCCAGATATCTTTTTTTATTTTTTTTATATGAGAGCTTTTGTTTACAATGTAAATTACAATAGTTTCTCTGCTCTGTTCCTAAGAATACACTTTGAGCTCTTTGAGCCGTGCTGTTGTGTGTCCGAATCCTCTAGTCTATTTCTTGACCATCATCACCATCAACTCTTCTTCCTTTTGACTGGTAGAGAAGATAATTCTATGCCAAAGGTGAACCAGTGAGATTTTGTGTTTATGAGGGTGAGCTTTAGGTTTCCAGTGACAGATCACTTTCAACCTCAACATCTTAGTGGAACACTTAAGTGTGTGGTTTGTTAGGATGACTAGAAATATTTGCCAATCATTAATATTGGTCAAAACAATCTCTCCTGGTGATTTAAAAACAGTCTGTGGTTTAAAAACAGTCTGTGGTTAGCACCGATTATATCCTGTTAGTCAAAAAAACACCATGTCATCCCATAATGTGGTGTACGTTTGCAGAGAACAAAATGTTTTTGGAGTTTGCAATTTGCAAGTCTAGGACTTGGATAAAAAGGATTAAAGAGGCTTTGTCTTTGTAGATGAGAGGATTCAGTATCATAATTGATGCCCCTACTGTGTTAACTGTCAGATATTATTATTCTAGTTATATGTTCTTCGAGTTATATTTTTATATATATATATATATATAATATATTCAGGCATGGGGGTCGTAAATCATCTCAACAGTTTAGTGTCCCCATCTGAATTATTCATTTCAAATAAAATTATTCATTCCACCACAAATGCTCACTCATAATCATCTGTTATGTTCAAAAACAAGACTTGTGTGTTTCTTGGACTCAAAACTTCATAACACGTAACTCCATGCTGCAATGTTTCACTCATGTGAGTCATGTCCCTAATATTAAGAGCTCATCCTAAACATGTCATAATCTCTTCATACCATTTGAAACCATCATTTTCTGTTTTTGTGTATGTCTATATGGAATGCAGTATGCATGTTTCTTGGAGGTGATATAATATTGAAGCTGAGTTTTCTCTCTCTAGTCTGTGGAACAGTCAGATGATGAGCAGGAAGACTCTGTGAAATTCAAGAGGCTTCACAAACTGGTCAACTCAACTCGACGTGTTCGCAAGAAACTCATCAAAGTGGATGACAGCAAAAGACATGACTCACAAGGTAGCTGGAAGAGAATACGGTTTTTCTGGCAATAACTGATATTTGTTATGAGAATATTCTTAACTGAAATGTTTTAATTTCATGATACTGTAAATGTAATTTTTTATATCTCAAAAGGAATATCCATTTTTCATAGACTGTAGAGAGCATTCAGTATATTCAAAGTTATTATCAGTTTATGGAAGTTTTAGTTTTGATCTTCCTTTTCTTGCAGATTCGCTCAGTCTGGATGCAGCTCCCATATGCGATGACATAAATGCACTGTATGCAGAAATCCACAAGAAGCCGGCCCAGTGCACAGACTCCTCTTTGTCCTCTCTTGCCCAAGAGCAGCTCTCTCTGGATGGGGACACAGATAGCCTGACCACATCACCCTCCACTAGCAGCCTTGATGCCTGGAAACCTGCTCACAAGTTAGTGAAGACCCCCGGCGCACATCCTCACGGCCTTATCCGCCCTCCACGGAAGAGTAGCGCCGGATCCGGACTGGGTGTAGTGGGGGGTAGTGGCTCCTCTTTCTCTGAATTGGAGGGTTTGGGAGACGACAATGCTAAAGTCTCCCGCTCAGCTACAGACGGAGAGATGCGGAAGGCCTTATCATCTCTATCTCACGGGGTAAGTACTGACAGCGTCTATGCTTTTTACGGCCTCACTAGGCCCCGCCCAAAGCCGCACCCCCTTCTGGTGTCTTTAGATGACATTAACAACACCAAGCGGCCGCCCATCTCCATGTGGCAGCGCAATAAGCCTGACCCAAACTATGCGTACTCCACCAAGCACCTGCTCTACCAACGTTCCTGCAATGCTCAGAAAACTATCGCTCCATCCTCCACCTTGCCTGCCTCCCCTCCCACTCGTGAGCTTCCGTTGGCCAGGGAGAAGGGGAAGAGTTGTGGGAGCGGAGTAGTGAGCAGCTGGCTGTTTCCACCAAGGCGTCTGAAGGGAAGGACTGCAGTTAGTGAACTCAACATCACGTACGTGGTGGAACGCAGCCTGTACGGCCACTTGAACTGGACTGGGCTGGTTAGGCCCGTCACGCTGAGTAAAGCAGACAGGCGTTGGCTCCTGGAGGATGAAAGAGACGCGAACAGGAAGTGGGCGTCCAGCATGGATCGCTGCACCAAGCGCGTGCTCTTACGCATTCAGCAGAAGTCTGTGAGTTTGCCAGAAGAGCAGATCTACAGTGCCCCCTGCTGCACTGGAGGAACAGGCTGCTGCAAAGCTGCAAAAGAGAATTTCTGTAGAGACACGCTGTTGAGTTATATTTCAAGACAGAGTCTGATACTGAAATATGGACTGTGCTGTCATAAAATACAAAAAACCCAACTTCACCCATGACTGTGGCGATGATTAAAGTTAGAAATCCCTCAGACTGTCAGTTAGTCGTCAGCTCTTCTCATTACTGTAGACTCATATTACTGCAGTATGGATTCAAAACTTCATAATCTGAGAAATGTATAGAAGAGAAACAGAATGTGATAGTACTGAAAATCTTATCTTTTACCATCCTGAGCTTCTCTCCTTTATTTCTCCTGTAGTCAGTCATGTGTGTCAGATCATAATTGAAACTCTCAGTCCTTGTGAGACAGAGGAAAGTGTTATAAGAAGAAGAAAATAAATAATATAGAGTTCCTTCTGCAGCTTTGTAGAGTCTGCCGTCTGCGGATCCTCGCCGTCATTCATAGTGAATGTGAACATGACCGTGATCTTCATCAGTGAACTTTTTCATCCATTTTGGGTTGGAAATGCCTCTCTCGGCCTGGGCATGAATGCAAAATTTGATGGATTTTTTTTTTTTTTTTTTGGTTTTGTATGTGCTATCCTATTTTTTTGAGAGTTTTATTTTTTTCTTTTAAAGTGCATGATGTTATTCCATGGAACATGAAACAGCTTCTCATACTGCACCTTTTGATCTTTATCTGTTTATTTTAAACAGGATATTTCTGATTTCTGCTGCTTTTGTAAAACATTTCAAGAAAATGTCATGAAATGAAAAGCCAGTTCATTTAAATGTAACGCATCGCTTGAAATTGAGCAATGTAAGATGTTGCTGTAAAGTCAGTCCACATTAGTGCTTTATTACTCATTACTTTTTCAGTATCAATTTCAGTCCATTCAAGGTTTTACAAGCAAGCACCAGTTCATTTACATAATGTTAAACAACTGCTGAAAGATTTGATTTGGAATTGAATAGGAACTCAGGTCATACCATGAACTATTTCCTTTGGCAGTTCATCATTTTAAAATGTGTGGTTTCCATTGAAAAGAACAGCATGAATCATTGAGACTTTGTGAATCATTTTAAATGACTCCTTCTAAATATATTCATTTGATTTTGAATTCACAGTAATTATGACTTTTTTCTGCAGAGAACGTGTAGCTTTGGAGGATTTGACCTGTCTAATCGTTCCCTCCATGTGGTCAACACGGCCGAGCCTAGCGTAAGTACACATGCTCTCTTTCTCTCGCTGCTTCTTGGTCTCAGCTCTCAAATGCAGCTGCGGTGTTTGCGATCCAGTTGTGTTGATCAGCTGGCTTTCAGTGTGCTTAATTGCTCTCTTTCTGTCTCTCTCTCTCTCTGGCAAAAGGAGCAGGAGGCTTTGTACAGGGATGCTGTGAAATCTCCCACCACATCCCGCATCTCTCTAGGGAAGAAAGTCAAGTCTGTCAAAGAGACTATGAGGAAACGCATGTCCAAGAAATACGCCGGGTCTCTCTCTGAACAGGTACAGGTACAATGTGCTTGCTTTGACCGTGCTGAGTTATGTGCTATAGAGCAGGCATGTTCGGAGGTGAGACCCTGCCTTTACTCGAGGGGAAAGTAGCACGTGTGCCCCACTTTCTGTGTTTCAAACTAGGGTCAAACATTGCTTTATCTAGCCTGGAGCCTGATACAAGCTCATCCAATTTAATACACCCTAACTCCCTGGTAGTGTTGAATACATACTCTCTGCCTGTATTTACATGCTGTCTCTGTAGGCAGCTCACTAGGTTTTACTTACCATTAGGCAAAGCGTTCACATTTATATGGCGTGTCTCATCTCTTTTAGCATGTTTAATGTAGATCTCTGGATGTGTGTGTTAGTCATTGTTATCTGTGCAGAGAGAATTTCATGTGCCAACACAGCACATTTGTTCTTCATGTAGTGCTCCCTGTAATTATATTTTATGTTGTAGTCCCACCTAGTGGCAACTTGGAGGAATTACTGTCACACTAAAGAATGATCTTGCAGCAGTGCACAAAGTGTCCTTTTTGTGCGCTTTATATTATATCCATCATCTGCTGTTGATTTGTTTTTATAAATAATTATACACTTTCTTTTCTTTTTCTTTTTTTTTCCTTTATATAGTCCAGTCCAGATGGGACTCCCAGTTGTCCTCAGTCTCCTCAGCCAGACACAGACTCTCTAGAGAAGCCCAAACTCAAGGCAGGAGGGTCTGTAGAGAGTCTCCGCAGCTCCCTCAGTGGACAGAGCTCCATGAGTAAGTGTGTGTGTGTGTATGTGTGTTCTTTGCTAAGGCAAGCATCACTATTGCTCATATTACTTTTACCCTATTTCGTAATTGTAATTTGGCCTCATAATTTTTTATCAAAATGTCATAACTCGATCTTCTGATGAAGACTATGTGCTTCTCTCTGGTGACTTATTCTGGACTCCAATCATTTAGTCCACATAAAACCCGCCCCTTTCTTACAGTCCACTGCAAGCCTGCATTCTGATCTGCCTCTATCCAATCAACAACAACTAATGGATAGAACCAAGACCCTGCCTACATTTTCTCCTTTTTCAATAATCCATTTCACTGAGATGTCACAACATGGAAGAAAATATCTGTCACTACTTCTGTTTTATCGCAACTTTGAATATTTGTGTCACGAATATGAACGATGCCTCTAATTATGCAGATGTTTTTCTGAGTGGTCTGACTAATGATTGCATTGGTCCTCTCACAGGTGGACAGACTGTGAGCACCACAGACTCATCAGCCAGCAACAGAGAGAGTGTGAGGAGTGAGGACGGTGATGATGAAGAGCCTCCGTACAGAGGCCCATTCTGCGGCAGAGCAAGAGTTCACACTGACTTCACCCCGAGTCCATATGATACAGACTCACTCAAGCTCAAGGTACTGAACACACAGGAAATTAATCAATTCATTTTTGTTTAATACTCATTATTTTTTAAATAATAGTTTAGACCTTTTCAAACCACTTTGATTAAAGGTCCAATAAATAATATTGATATGAGTTTAAATCATTTTAATTATATAAGAAGGAAGAAGATTTAGTGTGATACGAGACCTTAAAACTAGCATAGTTATTTTTATTTTGGAGATTTGTTTTTAGTTTCAGGTTTATTTTTTCTTTCATTTTATTGAATTAGATCTTTATTTAATGGAACTCACTCAGTTTCTCTGCTTTTCTCTTAAGAGAGGAGATGTGATTGATATCATTAGTAAGCCACCCATGGGCACCTGGATGGGCCTGCTCAATAACAAGGTGGGCACGTTTAAGTTCATCTATGTGGATGTGCTGGCTGAAGAAGAGGAGAAGCCCAAACGAGCGGTTCGGAGGAGGAGGAAGGGCAGGCCGCCCAAACCCAGCTCTGTCGAGGAGCTACTGGAGAGAATCAACCTGAAGGTGAGCCGGAGACCACACATAAGCGTTTTTTATTGAATTATATACATGCTTTAAATTTGACTGGTATATCTATAATCATCTAACATAAATCTGAGTGTGTGGCTCATCTTTAATCTTTACTGACAGAATCTAAGAACGGGGTGGGGAGAGATGAGAAAATGAAAAAGTGGATGTTGGTGTGAAAAGATGGTCGGCACTTGTTAAAGCACATTAACTATGAGAATGTGGGACGAGGTCATTTCCCTATGTCATTTAAAATTTTTATTTAAACACCGAGACATACACACCCTTCAGACCTCCCACAAGCTCCTGCATTATAACATCTCTAAATAACATCACATTACAGACCTTATGGCTACACACAATAGATAGCAGGACCCATTTAAAGCCTCATTGTGGTGTTTTCAGTGTGTTAATGGATTATAATGATAGTTGGCTGTCACAATAGATTTTGAAGTCTGGAAACATTCCCACACATACATCCCACCATAGTTGAACTACAAGGGTGGAGTAGGGTTTTGTTTTTTGTTTTTTTTTTTAAGCTGAAAGGGTTCTACATAGTGCTACTGCTCTACAGGATGTGTAATCTGTGAATGTGTGTATGTGTATTTTAGGAGCACATGCCAACGTTCCTATTTAATGGGTATGAAGACCTGGACACGTTTAAGTTACTAGAGGAAGAAGATCTGGACGAGCTCAACATCAAAGACCCCCAACACCGCGCCGTACTGATGACTGCTGTAGAACTACTGCAGGATTACGACAGTGAGTACACACACGCATCCACACACATCATACCACAGTTCAAAAGTCTAGGGTCGATTGGGATTATTAGGCTGCATTCATTGAATCAAAAATACTGTAAAAACAGTAATATTGTGAAATTTAAAATAACTGCTCTTTAAAATGTAATTTATTTCTGTGATGGCAAAGCTGAATTTTCAGCAGCCATTACACCAGTCTTCAGTGTCACATTGTCATTTATTTGAACGTTTTGGAACATTTTTGAAAAGTAGCGCACACATGGATTTAGTAAATACACAATATATTAAATGTTTATCCAAACAACAAATGTATTTTATAATACATGAACATAGCCAGTGTTGGGGAAAGTTACTTTTAAAAGTAATGCAGTACAATATTGAGTTATTCCCTAAAAAAGTAACTAATTGCGTTACTTATTTACTTTTTATGAAAAGTAATGCATTACATTACTTTAGCATTACTTTTTCTCACCTGTGCTGGGCTTGCTTGTTTGTTTTTTAATAACAACAAAAGTAGTTCTTTTTTTGGCAAATGTTAAGGCCCTTTCACACAAAAAAAAAGCCTCAGGCTGAAGGAAATGCATATTTACACCAGTACAGTAGATGGCGCCGCTCAAACAAACCCTTCAGCTGTGCTGCAATTCTGGATTAAAGAAGAAAAGGATACAGGAGAAGTTCAACACTCTTATTTCTACTTTATTAGTTACTTGAAAAAGTAATCTGATTATGTAACTCAATTTACTTGTAATGAGTTACCTCTACACTGAGCATAGCCATCAGCATTAGCATCCATAAGCAATGACAGTAATTTGGACTCAGGACCACCCCGTCACTTGTTTCATAAAAATATTTCAATGTGTGTCTTTGTGTGTTACAGGTAGCAGTGACCCAGAGCGCAGTGCCCTCTCTGGCTCTCAGGAGAAACTTCTCTGTGAGGGGCGTGGCCTCATGGCTGATTCCCCACGGGACTCTGGTTGCTATGAAAGCAACGAAAACCTAGAGAATGGTAACCAGGCGCTTGTCTAGCATCTCTATACCAACCGCATCATCATGTCCTGCCTAGTGTAGCAACGCCATGACACCATCCTCTCACCTCTGGGCCTCTGCCATGATCAGTGTCCTAACAGCCAATGAGAAACTGTCATCACATCTGGATTTAACCCAAGCCTCTCTGTCTGTCACATCTGCTGTGCCCTGTTCTCTTTCTGCTGCTCTTTTCCAGAAGCACTCTATCATCATCCCTTTCTTTTAACTCTCTTATCCAGCTTACACAGACTACTGCTCCTGCTTTCTTCCATTCTGTTAGAAATCAACATTTCCAAAAGCAGCAACCACTCTTGCCATCGCTAACTAATCAACACACATCAGCTGCTTCAGAGAAATCTAAAGAGACAGACAGAACCTCACACAAGGCTTGTGCTCACAGGACTTACACACAGGACGATTTTGAGAATGTTCTCCATGGCAAAACCACCACAGACTCATTTCAGACTCTATTTAACATCTCTCTTTCTCCCTCCCTTTGCCATTTCAAGAAATATCACTCCATATTTGTGTGTGGTGTTTGTTGTGGTCATATTGCACAAGTTCTTATGTGCCTAAAAAAGAAAAGACTATAAATGCAAAATATAGTGGCTGAATAGAAGCTACATACGATTGGAAGCTGTTATTTTATGTAGATTGTGTAAAAGTAGGAGTTAACCTACTAAGTCTTTTTTTAGAGGATTTTATCTTAGCGAGAGGACCGTATCTCATTCTGTATTTCCAAAGAAGTTAAATGTTTAAGGTTTTCACTTCTCTGTTGCCTCTTAACCTCCTACCGGCATCTTAAAACACTGACTGATCCCTCCTCCTGTTGTGTATGTCAGTGTACGAGTCTGCGTATGTATGTGTGTGCTTGGAGCCAAGTATGAGTGTTTAGAATCAGGAATATGTGCAATTTGCCAATGTGGAAAATAAATCCATTCTATGATCTCTAGCATTCTGGTCTGCTTGCTTTTTTCATCTCTTTTCACCTCCTGACATTGTTATCTGTGCTGATTACTTTTCCCTTCTTTTCTTTTAAGAGCAGCAGTGCAGATCTTATATTCAATATTGGACCATTCAGTTATTCAATATAACCATGGCATAATCATTTGTTTTTGTTTGTTTTTTTGGTTTTTTACATTTATCTCTAAGGTCCCTGCATATAAATGCTCATTTGTCCTTTTATTTATTATTATTATTTTTAATATACAAAGTGTTGTGCCTCTGTGAATCTTAAATAGCTTGACTGTCATTAACTCTGCACTCAGCATATTGAGTATATTTGAGGTAGAAAATTGACAGAAAAAGATGAAATTTTCAAAATAAATATGATCTAAATTTGTGGTTTTCATCACTTAACATCTTAACACACATTTAACACGCTAACCCAAACTCAAAACTAACCCTTACATAATCACTAAACATTCAGTATAACCAATGAACATATCTGTAATTGAACTGTGTAATGAACAATGTGACCACTAACCTGTTGACTAAACATTTGTACCTTTTCATACCTTTACTTGCATATAGATATTTGTTATGTTCTACTTGCATGTTAAAAGGGTAGTTCAACAAAAAAATAGAAATCTGTCATTTGCTCACCCTCATGTTATTCTAAACCCTTATGACTTTCTTCTGCAGACTAAAACTATTATAAAAATATTTTGTTTCATATAAGCAAGTTATACAGTTTTGGAACAACATGCCAAGTCAATTTAACTCAGACAATTGTACATTTTTAGTACCACAATTTGCTGATATGTACCCTTAAGGTAATAATATCAATCCTTTAGGGGTAGATAAGATACCTTTGAGGATACTGCCCCTATCGCAAGCTGTTGTACACCAAAAAGTGTTATTTTCTGATAGTATACATTTCAGATTGTAGTAGTTTGGTTTCAGTTATGATAATACTCACTGATGCATGAACCTAATCAGTAATAGTGTGTATTGTTGGTTTGGCTCATGCATCAATGAGAAAGTGGAGGAGCTCATGTACTCATGTGTGAAACTAAACTGCTACAATACTGTCTCTTCCTGTTCATCATTATGACATCAGGTTTATTCTTAGGAACCAAAAAAAGGTACCTTCTGAAGCCTTTAAGGAGGAATTATATGTGATTAATGAATTTATTTGAAAGCACGACTCTCTGTTTCAGGTAAGAGCCGCAAGGCGTCACGCCACAGCCGTGGTTCATCTGGATTTGATTGTGGGGGTGTAAAGTCCACAGACTATCCCACTCTTCCTATGACTCGCTCCACTGAAGCTCTTCAGCAGCAGGCCAAGAAGGAACGCAAGTTCCCAAAGACCTTTCTGCCCCGGCCCATAAAGAGCTTCAGCCTGCGAAGCCTCGGCCTCAAGAAGGGCTCCAAAGCAGGACAAACCTCGCGCATAGTGGTCAGCCGAAGCTGTGAGGAGTTGGACGGCCCCCAGGAGAACCCTGAGTCTTGGAAGCGCTCGCATTCTCTAGGGGATATACACTGGGAGCAGGCCTTCGATCAAAGGAAGGACCAGTGTGGCAGTGAGGATGGAGGCAGACCGGAGAGCAACAAAAAGGAAGTGAAGACAGATCCTGTACAATCAAAACAGGGCCAGAGTTGTGTTGGAAGAGAGACGGGCTCTCTGCAGAGGCCTATGGTTCCCACACAGCTTCCTCTCAGCCTGGTCAGTCAATCACCTGCCGCTCAGATTTCAAACCGCCAACCTGTCTCTGCCCCGACTAGCCCAGCACCACGGACTCACCCTAAAAAGCCGCCTGTCCCACCTCCTGTGCCTGCTAAAAAGTCCAAAGAACGTATGCCGAATGGTCTGCGCCACCCTCCACTGGTGCTGTCTGGTTCGGTGCCAAATACCCCAACTCTACCCCCAAAACCTATATATACTCCAACCACTCCCTCCGAGAGTTCTCCATCAACTCCAGTATCACCAGGTGAATCTCCCGTAGCTCCACCCTGGCTGTCTGACCTGCCTGAATCAGCATGTCCTCAGATCCACGGTGCTAAAGTCGCCCTCAGCAGGAAGATCTCCCATGCCAAAATGCTTGACCTCGAGACTCTTCTGGAGGACAGGATGCGCTCGGAAGGGATTGATCTCACCGAAGAGCCATACTCCGATAAAGTAAGTCATGACTTCCTTTCGAATTAATTTAGTAGTAATGCTGTGTTGCCTATTTTGGGTAGTAGTAGTAAGGTGCATAGCAGTCACAAAATGGGCTCTTGTGAGCACTTTTCAAAATCGTAAAATGCCAAATGGGACACCGTAGGACAGGGTTCCTCAAATCCGGCCCTGGAAGGCCACTGCCCTCAAAGTCTGATCAAACAAACCAACCGGTTATTTTCTAGTAACTCTGAAGACCTTGATTAGATGGCTCAGGAGTCTTTGATTGTGCTTGGAGCTAAACTCTTCAGGACAGTGAATAACTCTTTAGGGATTTGAGGAACCCTGACATAAGCTGCGTCCGAAAAATGCTGCCTTCTGAGGACACATTTCAAGGTAGTAAGGCATCAAGACACGTCCGAATCCCATGTTAGCTTCACTTCCTGTCTCATGAGATACCTTCCTCAGATCGATTTTTGAAGGAAGCATAGATGTATCCTTAGCTGCCTTTGATATCCCACAATCCTGTGCTTTCCATTCTGTGACAGCTGAGCTAGAAAAATAAAGATGGTGTGCGAAAGTTGCGTTTGCTGCTCATTTTGTTTATAAATGTATGATTTTGACCAACATATTTAAATTTTTATATCATTTCTATCGAGAAATTACTACTGTAATAATTAAATCTTTCTCTCACCAAAGCTCGCGCTATATTGCTGTAGATCATTAAACTGTTAAGCTGCCTCAGAAGTCTGTCCGAAATCAGTTTTGTGAGGTGCCTTCATGCACAAACGCTGCCGTACAAGTCATTCTCTTATAAGACAGCGAGGCAGCAAGACAGCTACCTAGGTTTTCGGACACAGCCATAGTGTCATGGACTTCATGTTCAAGTGGCCGCAAGTTTGTATGAACTGCGTCATATGGCGAAAATGGTGCGGAAAATGGTGGCACTATAGCAGTAATAAGCAGTTAGCAGTCTAAACAGAATCACAATGATTAACAGAAGGGGGCTTGACTCAACCATGCCACTGTCCCTGGAAAGTCATGGCTGGTTTATTTTTTCCTTCCATTTACTGCTGGATGTGTCAAGAGAAACGGAAAGAAACATACATTTTAATCAGTGCTCATCCACACACTAATTTCCACTCCTTAACTATCATATAAGACGACATCCATATAGTACCTATAGGTCTCTGTATAATTAATTGTACTCCTTTTCTTTAGCTATTTTTAATTGCTAAAAATGCATGACTTAGCTCAGACATAACTATCACATATCCTGTATCCTTAAAGTCCTTTCAGCAATGCCAGCAATAGCAGTGGAAAAGTGGAAGGACTGGAAGACTCTCTTTTTGCGTAATTTATAAGCAGGGAGTTTAGTATTCACAGAGTATCTCAGATCGGGTACATCATCTTGGGTCCTTGGTGTGTAATGTCCACTGCACATTCACCGACAAACCAAATCTGATTCCAAATCACTTCTTTGAGAATATCACAAACAAAAAAGGTGAATAAGAGGTGAAAAATGTCCCTCTCTGATATAAAAACATTGGAGCAGCTTGTGGTTTCAGACTGCACAGACTGCCTGGAGTTTTAGTGCTTTTTATTGGCAGCCAATCCAATTATGCCTGGACCCACAGCCTATCGGATATATCCCATATTAGGCACAAGAAATTTTTTGGATTTCTTTGAGTAGATTTAGAATTTAAAGGGTTAGTTCAACCAAAAATGAAAATTCTGTAATTAAATACTGACCCTCATGTTTTTCCAAACCCGTAAGATATTTGTTCATCTTCATAACACAAA
This sequence comes from Chanodichthys erythropterus, assembly GCF_024489055.1. Lineage (NCBI taxonomy): Eukaryota > Metazoa > Chordata > Actinopteri > Cypriniformes > Xenocyprididae > Chanodichthys > Chanodichthys erythropterus. The sequence goes on along the minus strand of NC_090224.1, from coordinate 9,757,262 downwards.
TGAAGATCTTTTTGATGAAATCTAAGAGTTTTCTGTCCCTCCATTGACAGTCTACGCAACTACCACTTTCAAGCCTCAGAAAGGTAAAGACATCATAAAAGTAATCCATGTGACTCCAGTGGTTTAACCTCAATTTTATGAAGCAACACAAGTGCTTTGTGTGCCCCAAAAAAAAACATATTTACCACTTTATTTACAAATATTCATCTCCAACACACTTTCATGAGAGCACCATGACGAGCATGTGAAGAGCAGAAGTTGTTGCTTGAACGCATGTTGGAGATTAAGATGAATATTTTTCTGAGGCTTGTGGTAGTTGCGTAGGCTGTCAGTGGAGGGACAGAAACCTCTGAGATTTCATCAAAAAGATTTTTATTTGTGTTCCAAAGATGAACGAATGTCTTACGGGTTTGAAATGACATGAAGGTGAGTAATTAATGACAGAATTTTCTTTCTTTTTTGATTTCTTTAATCTCTCAGTTAACGAGATGCTTATAAATGAAAGCTGAAGTGTGTAATATAAAGTATACGTTCTCCTCTCGCAGCTTGTGTGCTGTTCATAGTTTGATTTCCCTGAGGAGCGTAAACACTGAGGCTCTGATGTGCTGTCAAAACATTGCTCTTTTTGTGTAGTGAGCTGTGTACTTTGATTGTCGATTTAGTTCACAAAGTGAAATGAGTATTTCCCTTATTGAGATAACTACAATTTAAAAACTGCTTGGTTTGCAATATTATAAAGCCATAGTGTTTATTTTAGAGAAGTAAGATGGACATTTGGCGCGCTAACAAAGACGTCCTGAAAATGATTAAAGTGGATCTGTTACGCCACACAGGGGGATGTTAGCTTTAGAACGCTGAATCTCACATTAAACAAACAATTTAGTCTTGCTCGCCTTGTAATGCTATAATTGCCACATAAAGTTTGCTTGTTTGTGAGTCAGACTCCGTTTCCAAGTATGCTCGGTCTCTACCACCCGTAAAATCAATTAAAAAGCCACATGAAGTAAACTTTATGATCTGATAATTTCTGTTGTTATTCAGAGTCCACAATCTGAGACAAAGTTGCTCTGCTCACATTAGCTGAGCGCTAATCACGGCTTAGCTTGACTCAAGTGTTAGCAAAGAAAATTCCCCTCATATTTTGATAAGCAGACTTATGTTTTTCTTAGGGGCGTTTCTAGAGGTGTTTTCCAGTTGTTTAAATGAATTGGCAAACTCCGCTTATCTTTCCCTTTCTCTCTGCGTTTCATAGCACGGCCGATGTGGTATTCCTCAACTCTTGGTACAGAGGTACTCAGAGGACTTCCAGCAGCCAGTGAAGGACGTGGCGTCCAGTCTGGATCAGATCAGAGTTAAACAACTCCGTAAGGAGCACCGCATGGCTGTGAGTTACTTTCGCAGATTTATAGATTTAGCACAATTCATGTGAGTCAAATTAGATCATGATACTCTTATTTACTTGACTGCATTAGCACTGACATTTGGTCTTTGTGCTTCATTTATCTCCGCAGATTCCCTCGGGAGGTTTGACTGACATGTGTCGGAAGCCAGTGTCTCCTGTTCATGTGAGTTCTGTGTCTGATTGGCTGCTGTCGATCGGAATGCCCATGTATTCTGCTCCTCTATTGGCCGCAGGCTTTGACACGCTGGGTCGCGTTTCGTCCTTAAACGAGGCAAGAGCGAGAGAAGCTGGCCTGAAGGAGGACCATCACATACGTATTCTTCTCAGCGAAGCCCAACTAGTCACAGCCAGCAGCTCAGGACAGTCATAATAGTAATATTAGCTATTATGAACTAGAATAAATGGATCAAACTCTTCTGCCAGGTGAAGGGACAGACCTGGACAACAGCTGCCGAATTTTTCCCCAACATTTTTGTCTTATAATCTCAAGCCTTTTGGCATTTACAGAAATGACAGATCTGGCTTCCAAGGACTGTTATTGTGGGCCTATCAACAGATTTTGGCCTGAAAGGACCGCCTGTCGAAAGAAAGCACACTTTTTTCCTGAAAATATATGCTTTTGTATGAATTTAAAGACTGTTCTGAAACCTTTCTCGCTTTTTCAGGAAGCGTGAGATTTATTTAGAAAAAATACTGTAAAGGAAAAAAAAGGTTTTGTGCTTATTGAAGCACATCGATATCAAGAGTATGTCACCTGGCCAAAGCAATGTCATTTCATGCAGGTTTTGTTAATATAATACTACTTTATCTTTCAAAGCATACAGTATGTATATGAGGTGAGTCAAGTAAAAGGGTGTTTCTAAAATTCCCAAAAGCATGATGTTGCCATATGGGGATATTCAGAGCAATGCACATTTTGATTTTAGGCCAATAGTTGGTCACGGTTTTAGCAAGTATGTACTATGTTTGTACAAACAGTTTAATTTGTTTCTTTCTTCATGGCTACATTTTAGCATCACTCCTTTATATTAAGCTTAATATAATGCTTTATACAACACATTTAATCTTCCCTGTCTTCTAAACACACAATATTCAACACTTACTCAGCTGTCGTGGCATATCAATTTGTTGCCTGTTATCTTGAAAATTATACTCATGCATATTGTTTACCTCTCATTATACTCATCTCTGATGCGACTGATGCATCACACGGCTGTAATATTCTTGCTGGAGTGAAATGTGTACAGGTGTTTATTTTTTGTTTTATTTAATTTTTCTTATGCCCCAGATTGCCTTGCACTTTGACTGGGGTGTTGAACACACTTTGAATCAGAAAAAGCCTCAAGCTCTTGAAAGCACACAGTCTTAGCCTTAAAATACAAATCAAAACTTCAAGGAGCGTTCTGACACTAGTGACCTACACAGACTGGGGCTTCAGCCACGATTTAAAAATTGGGAAGAAAGATCAATGAAGCATCATTTGTCAAGTGAAATTCAATCACATTTCTTCACTAGGTCTGATTTACAATAATTTTTTTGTATTATTTTTGTCATCCAGAACACAATGCAAATGACGTGTGTGTTTCAGGGAGAATAAGGTGTGTTATGTGGTAATTGTGGATGGACACAACTTTTCTTACTCACATCTGGCGTTGGGGAAAGAACAGCGCATCTGGCAGACTCGCTTCTAAATGAAAGCTGAGCGTGAACTACGAGGTTAGCTGACGTCATTTCAGCTCACAAATTTAAAGCATTGCATTGCTCCAAATTAAGCACAATGAAGAGAGCTTCTCCCACAATCACTCTCAGGCTGTTTTTGATTGCGCGGCTGAGGCGAGAATTCAGCTCGTTTCAGTACATTCAGATGCTTTTAAAGATCTTTCAGTTTTCCAGTTAAAGAAAGACACCAGTCATGCTTCCCCAAGGCCTTGTAGTTTTAGGAAATGGTGTCTTTTTGAACACTCACTTTAGAATTGTATTTCTCCCTGATGACATTTTCTCTTGTATGTAATGCAGCACAATTTATAGACCATAACGCTCAAGATTTTAATGAACATTTTAAATAGCAGTAGAGAATCGATAGATTTCTTTATATCAGAATGGTTGCCTTCAGATTGCTATCAGAAGAGTGCTTTGATAACAATGAGGCTTTTTATGTATTTAAAATCAAAAATATATTTCATGAAATGTTACTGTAAAAAATGCACTTTATTAAAGAATGAAAATTGTTTTTTAATTCCATTGTGGAGAAAATGAGATTACAAAGATGGGTGAGATCGACACATTTGCAGTTTTTTAATATGTTTGTTTTCAGGTCAAATGTTGATGGTTGAGTTGAGCTGTTTAAATATCAAATCTGTTAAAAATATAATCACTTGTTAATTAATTACAGAACTAACCATGACCAGTTAATTATTTCAACTTAAATGATATAAAACTGGGTCTTAATTACATATATGAAATGATTAACTGAGGTTGCACATTCTGTATATGTAATTGATATTTAAATAACTTATTTTTGCTTTTACATTAAATGTAATTATTAGCTGTATTATACATCATAGAGCAATACTCTTTCACCTATAGTTAGCAAGTGACATGCACCAGTGACCATTGTAAAATACATGTATAAAGATGATTTTATCTGGTTTCATTTCGCTAATGATTGTCCATAAAGGTTTTGCTTGTGTATTTACAAACAAAAATGTCTTAAAATATTTGTCCCTTTGAGGTGTAATAAAAAAAAAGAATATCCTAAACTGACTGTCTGTGTGTTTTCAGCAGCCATTACTCTGTCTTCAATGTCACATGATGCTTCAGAACTCATTCTAATATGCTGATTTGCTGTTGCTGCTCAAGAAACATTTATTATTATTATCAATGTTGAAAACCGTTTAATGTTTTTGTGGAAACTATATATATTTTTTATTATTCTTTCATCATTATAAAGTTCAAAAGAACAGCATATATCTGAATAGAAATCATTTACTATATATTAAAAAAAAATTATATTGACCCCAAATTTTTGAACAGTATATAGTGTATATTATTTCTCAGCCTGGCTGACTGTTAGGTCAATGACGCAACCCTATTTATCTCATGATAAGACTTGATCAAAATATTTAAAGAAATATCAATAAAGCCTTCAAGCTTTCAACAAAGTACAATTATATACCCATGTGTGTACACTAGTGCAAACTGACCTTAGATCATTTATTTTTGAAGTTCAAATAACTTGCCACCAGTATAGCAGTACTGTATACAAATAACATCTTAATTTGAGAACTTTTTTTTTTTTTTTTTTTTTTTTTTACATTTTTACTTTCTTATCATTCTTTGATAAAATAATTATATCCAAACTGGAGAGATAACAGCAAACACTGCTTGAGGCTAAAGAGGAGGCCAATTTTGCAATTTTCCACCTCTGATTTGGCAGTCACCACACGTAATTATATTCCGGGTGGGTTAAATAAAGACATCATTTCATTTGATTTAGAATGCTTGAGTAAAATAAAAGATATTGTGTTGCACTATAAATGAAACCATTGTGATTTTATCATTCTAACACTTACTTACATGGCTGAAAGTGTCAAATTTAGTCATTCAAATGGTCAAAAACTCAGTCATAAACTTTACCCTTGGCTGAATATTTAATTAAAATGGTTTCTATGTTTGTGTTGTCCTTATTGTGCTTTGTTTCAGAATAACGACCTGGAAATTTTCCTTCAAAAGCACAGCTTTTACACTGAAGCCTGCTGCCGCTTTGACAAATTCCACCCTTTCATGATGTTGATAGATATTTCTAGCATTTTTATTAAAATATTTGTATTTGATAAAATAATTACTAGATTTGATGATGTACAGGCCGCTCTCGAGCGCTTTCGCGCTTCTTCCGCCTGGTGGTGCTGAGCTGCACAAGGCAGCGCGTGAGCGGGAGTCCATCCTCCGGTTGAACTTTTTCCTCCACATTCAGTAATCTGACACCGACACTAACCCCAAAAAGCAGAGGATGGATTCCCAACTTCATTCGCAAAAATAGCTCAGCAAGAGCAGACGAGAAAACACGACCGAGCAGAGGACGAACATCTGAACGCCTCTGTTCGCGCGCATCGATCTGTGAAGTGTTTAAATGTTGACTAAAAAGTTTTTATCTAAAGAGGCGGATGGGTGACGACCATTCTCGGCGCTTCCATGTGAGGAGACGATGAAGAATTACAGCAGCAGTCCCCGTCTAAAAAATCACAGCACAGATCGGAACAGCAGAAAGGGATTCTGGTTATCGGCTCTCGGGCTTCGCTTCTCCCTGCGCGATTATGCTTTCTGCATGGCCACGCTGCTGCTCTTCTGTCTCGGCTCACTGTTTTACCAGCTGAACGGAGGACCCCCTAAAGTTCTGCTGGAGATCAGGCAGTATCTCGGTAAGACTCGCTCTCTTCCTCTCGCTTTCCCCCTAGTTTGGAGACTTGTACCGACTGCTGTCTCGTCACTGCGTTGAAGTGTCCAACATTTCCGCTGTGTGTTCCGAGGCAGATGTTGGATTCCCTGAGGTTTCGGTGCGTTTTCTTGTATAGGCTTGTTTGGACAGGTTTGCTTTTCCGTGTCCTCACTTTTTACGCAAAGGAAAACGTGTGTGGAGTCATTTTACATCCGTAAAGTCCATTTAAAGAGAAAGTCCATAAAAAAAATAATCAAATTCTGTCATTTATTCAACCTCATTTGTTCCAAACCTGTATGTTTTTCTTCTTCTTCTGTGAAACACACAATTGGATGTCACCATTCGCTTGGCATCTTTTTTTGAATGAAAGTCAGTGAGGACTGGGAAACTTGTCATTTGAAGAAAGTCATACACATTTGGAGTAATATGAGGCTGAGTAAATGATGACAAACTTCATTTATGGATGAACTATCCCATTAACTTCCAATACTATAGACAGAAAAGTTTTGTCTTTATTCAGCAGTTAAGTCTGTTCACAAGCAGAATATCCCCTCTGATGTAAAGTACTGATTATGTTCACTCTGTCAAAGTAATCCAGCCAGTATTGTAAAGCTGCATCCTTGCTAATTCAACAGGCATCAGCTTGTGTGTGTTACTTCTATCTTTTATGTATGATCTGTATGTGTTTGACACTTGCACTATAGTTTGCTTAATGGTATTTAGAGGTCAGTGTAGTCATTGTTTGCCTTGATAAGTTTTGATACAAGCTTTAAGCTTTGATATGGGTTTTGGCAATATAGCCTATTTGTAGTCCGTACAGACAAAATCAGGTCCTCACACAGACAATATCGAGACTTTTTATATAGTTTTTTATTGTTTAATTATTGCTGTAAAGATGTCCCATTGGGAGAAAAAATAAATACTGGTTCCAGTCTTGCCTATTTCTGTACTTGAATGCAGAACAAATGGGTCATCATGTGCAGTCATAAAGAGTAGTCTGTGTCATTGTGTTGGTATGAACTGGAGAATAACAGCATGAGCAGTGCATGCTTTCATTCTGCTGGAGTGTTTGTGAGAGGGGTCAGTGCTATAAAGAGCATACAGATCAGCACAGGGGCGTAGCCATCATTGTGAGGGGGGCACGTCTTATTAATAGATTTCTCTTTTTTTTATCTCATCTCTTGCTTTTAATTTGAAATGAATTTGCTTTTAATAAGATATCAAATACACTGCTGAACAATAACCAATATCTAATATTTTTCCCTATATTTTATGACAATTTTATGATTGGTTTATGTACTACAGACACTTGTTCATTAAGTCCTCAAACTCCTCATGGATTTTATACAATGTAAAAAAAAAAAAAAAAAAGATCACAAGAGAAAATACAGAAAATACAGTACCTATCAAAAGTTTGGAAACATTACAATTGTAATTGTACAATTGAAATATGTCTCTTCTACACACTAAGGCTGGATTTATTTAATCAAAAAAAATGCAGTAAAAACGGTAATATTGTGAAATAGTATTACAATTTAAAATAGATGTTTTCTATGTGAATATATTGTAAAATGTAATTTATTCCTGTGATCAAAGCTGAATTTTCAGTGTCACGCGATCCTTCAGAAATCATTCTAATATGATGATTTGCTGCTCAAGATACATTTATGATTATTATAAAAGTTGAAAACAGTTGTGCTGCTTCATATTTTTGTGGAAACTATGATACCAATCAAACATTTGCGGTAAGATTTAAAAAAGAGATATTAGGCTAATACTTTCATTCATTAAGGGTGCATTAAATTTATCATAGTGACCGTGACCATAAATGCAAACAAATGCTATTCATTGAACTTTCTATTCATCAAAGAATCCCGAAAAAAATAAATGTATCATGTTTCCACAAGCAAATCAGCATATTAGAATGATTTCTGAAGGATCATGTGACACTGAAGACTGATCCTGAAAACTCACAGGAATAAATTACATTTTAAAGTACATAGAAAACAGCTATTTTAATTTGTAATTACATTTCACAATATTAGTGTTTTAACTGTATTTTTTGATTAAGTAATTGCAGCCTTAGCGAGCATAAGAGACTTCCTTCAAAAACATTAAAAGGTTATCAGTTAGCACTGCATTAATCTTGTCAATAAATAACTTGAGATGGCTTGAAAAGCACACATAATAATCCATATCTCGTCACATTTGCGCATTTTATTCTGCTGCTAGAGCGAATAGCTGAATTACTGCTACGAAACCTTTTTGGACATTCTGTGAGAGAGCGCCCTCCGCCTGCCAGTATGAATGAAAAATATATTACACGAGAGTGAACGCTCCATAATGTTTAGATCGCCTCATTTTTGTTAAGAATAAAACGGCAGGTCATGCAAAAAGTGTGGGGGACGAATTTACGTTTTATTAAAACGCCCACGGATCAGCAGTTTGCTTACCTGCCGTTGATCTATAATCTGTCAGGTCATCTTAACCATATAAAGGCTACTGTTTCATATTTGATAATTTTTAAGACCTTTTTATCATCATCATCAAAAATTAGCTGAAAAACCTGTTGTACACAATCTTGCCTTCATGACTTATACCATCTGATTGATAGTTCCTATATATATATATATTTTTTTTTTATTAAATAAAAGGCCTTATTATAATTCTAGGTCATGGTGCGTGTGTGTGTGTGTGTGTGTGTGTGTGTGTGTGGGTGCGTGGGTGCGTGCGTGCGTGTGTGTGTAATCCTTAATGATTTTCTAAAGTAAATGTAAGAATAACTTCTTGTTATTAATATTTCTAGATGAAAATTTACTGGACCGATGCAGCTTAAGTTTACTTGATTGTCCATACAATTTTTAGAAAAATTGTGTTAAAATGTACATATCAAATATAATACAACAGGCTTTTGAGGAACGTTTAACTCAGTCATTATTGTATAATATTATGTTTTGTTCCTCACAATTAAAACTAATTAGCTTTGATCATTAAACTAAGCATTTCAATATCATCTTACTAAGACATATTATTGTGATTTATAGTGTGACAACTGATATTTATATGCATTTTATATAAGTTTTAAATTTTATTTAAAAAATTTCATTGATTTACATTACAAGCAGAATATTAGAAATTAATTTTAGCCATATAAATAACATTGGTACCAAATTGCATATTTTTGCTCATTTGGGCCTCTGAATGAAACTACTCCTCGAGTGTTAGATCCATATTCTTACTATATCATAACATATGGACCATAAAAGCCTCAAATATGATACAACACGCATATGCAAACTTTTTTAGATTCTCTTTTAGATATTTGTCAATAAACTGTTCAATTAAAAAAAGGATTTTTCTGAATATTTCATATATCAGGCTTAACAGAGTAAAGTTTCCATAGAAAGATGGAAACTACTCAGTTATTGTCTGAACAGTGAGCTATACATATATCATTCAAGGAGGTTCAACCAAAAAGGGACATTGTCATCATTTACTCCACCATTATTTACTTTTCATACCTAACATCTCATTTTGTATTCCACGGATAGAAAGAAAACTATACAGAGTAACAACAAGAGGGTGAGTAATTATGCCTAAACTTTCATTTTGAATGGTGAACTATTCCTTTAAGAAAAAACAGCGTTGCATTCTTAAGATATACTTCAGCTTTTTCCAAGTGGCTGCTAAGTGGTTTCTCGTCCACTTTCATCTGCTCAAACCTCACCCTTTACCATCAACACCTTCACCAGGAGCACCCACGGTTGCCAGTCAGCTCCTAAACTCACCCAAAACACGCTACACAGAGCCAGCCTTGTTCACTGCTACAGGGAGGTGCAGAAGCTTTGTGATGTTACAGCCACATGTGCATGTGGAGAGATCTGAATTCTTTATTTGCACATAATTTAAACTTCAATCTGCAAAACATCTACAGTCCTCAATCAAGTTAAATGGGGGACAACAGCTGACTTCCTCACCGCCAGTGCGGAACATCTAACTGTTGAAATGTCATTGGCATTGTGCGTATATACATAGCAAACTTGCTGCAGACGTAGCGTGTTCTGGCTGTGTTGTGGGAAATGATTTAACAAATGAGCTATGGACAGCCAGGGAAGTGCAGCACACTGAAACCCAGACAAAGGAAGACCCTCATTCTCTGCAGGAAGACACACAGGGTCAGATTTGTTTTGCCCACAGAAAAGCCCTCTTTCTTCAATTTTCAATTTCACTGTGTTTTGTTAGAATGAAATACTCTATACATTGGTATTTTCAGAGCTTTTGCAGCTGCATAGAGTGAGAAATTGTAAAAAATCAAGTTGCAGCAACAAATAAAAGTAAAATAAAATAATGCAATAGTGGAGTGTAAACTAAGACAAAGCAAATTAAACAAAGAAGAAAAAATAATAAACTAGTAATATTGCTTGAGCCAGTCATTAAGAAAGAATGGAGAATAAGATGAACTGTGCCAAAAACATTGATAATGAGCTTGTGTTTAGTGATGGAGACACAGACTCCAGTCAGATCACTCACTGACCCTCATACTGTGGTGACAGACTCATGCTGTCACAGTCCTTATTAGTGTTCCCGTCATAAGACACAGTTTCATTGTTTCATACATTATTAAATGTGTGGTGCATTGATGTATATCATTTTGGGTTACACTTTATTTTGATGGTCCACTTTAGACATTCCACGACAAACTATAAGTAACTCTGCAACTACATGTCAACTAACTTTAGTAGACTGTTAGGTTAGGGTTATGCCAGGGTTCGGGTTAGTGAAATAAGTTTACATGTAGTTGCAAAGTTACTTACAGTATAGTCCATAGGATGTCTGTTGGGGGAGCATCAAAATAAAGTGTTAGCAGATATTAAGCAGACAATCTACTAATACTCTAATGACTGCTAGTTGACGTAGTTGCAGAGTTACTTAGTAGAATGTCTAAAGTGGAACATCGAAATAAAGGGTTACCTAAGTTGGTTACACTTTATTTTAAGGTGTATTTGTTACACTGTAGTTATACATTTTAAGTACTGAGTAATATTAAGTAACTACATCAGTGCTTCCCACAGGTTTGAAATGTACTTGCGGTGGTAGCCGGGCGAAAAATCCTCCTATTACCCGTGGCACAAAAATGGTCTACTACATGTGACAAACAAAAAATGTGTGATTTTTAACAGTATTTTTATTTAATTGAAATTAATTTTAATTACATAGCATATTACATTTAATTACATACTTATATTATGCATTGTAAATTATGCAAAATGACAGCATTTAAATGGTTCACCTTTTCCTATGTTCTCCTTGCTGTCATATAGTGTCTCTCTCAGTAAATGGGACACAGATTTTACTAGTAAAATTTATAAAATGAATAATATATGTGTCAAATAATGTTCTTAGTCTTTTCTTCCTGTGGGGGAGACTATAATAATTTACTATGAATTAAATGGAAATCAAATTAAATACAATTTATTGTGTAACCAAAATACCAATAATGCCCAAAAGAAAAAGAAAAAACTTAGCATGTGACTTTTAATTATTAACAAGTCCGAAATACACCAGGACTCTTATTTTGAAATGTTTGTACTATTGCAGGCTGATCCTTCAGATTCGTACAATCATCTAAAACATTTTATATAAAGGCCATAAAGTAGTCTTTGTAATAATTCATCAACTTGAGTTCATTAGCAATCATTTCATTGATTGAGAATCACACTGAAGCAATCTGAACATAGAGTCTGAAGTCTTGTGATTTTGCAAAATGCAGCGGCTGTGGGAATGTTAGCGGGAGTAAACAGTTCTGACGCACACGTAACGAGCAGGTATGAAACGACTAGTTTATCGATCGCGGATGGTTTCATTATCTTGCGCGGATATAAAAGTATAAGAGGATAAAAATAATAAAAGCAAAAATGTGTCTCCAAATATACTTGGGCGGCCGTTATTATACGTGGGCGACCCGCCCAAGTAAAGTCTATGTGTGGGAAGCACTGTACATGTACTTACTATAGGGTTATTATTAGGGTTTGGTTGGGTTTAGGGTTAGTTGCATGTAATTATGCATAATTTATAGTAATTAATATAGTAACTACATGTAACATATGTAACAATGACACTAAAATGAAGTGTCACCCCTAATTTTATGATAAAAACCTTTCCCAGATGTCTGTGCGACTGTCTTGATTTTACTTTGATGGACACTGTCTCTCAGTCTGTACTTGTCAAGCATGAATCTCAGTGTTTGTGTGGTGTATTTTATTTATTTATTTTTTTTATTTTTATTTTTTTTAGGTGCCATGTCTTTTGGGGCAAGACAGTATGCATTTTATTTTTGATACACTACTGTTCAAAAGTTTGGGTTTGGTACTAAGAATTATTCATGAAAGATGCTTTTTCTTCTCACCAAGGTTGCATATATTTGATAAAAAATACAGTAAAAATTTTAATATTATTGTGAAATATTATTATAATTTAAAATAACTGTTTTCTATTTTAATGTATTTCAGAATCTAATTTATTCTTTTGATGGCAAAGCTGAATTTTCAGCTTCATTACTTAAGTCTTCAGTGTCACATGATCCTTCAGAAGTCATTCTAATATGCTGATTTGCTGCTGAAGAAATATTTCTTTTTATCAATGTTGGAAACAGTTTTGCTACTTAATATTTTTGTGGGAAAAAATTATATATTTTTCTTTTCAGGATTCTTTGATGAATAGAAAGTTCAAAAGAGCAACATTTATTTGAATTTGAAATCTGACATTATTACTGTCACTTTTGACGCTTTTTTATGCATCCTTGCCAATTAAAAGTATTTGGTTCTTTCAACAACACACACACACACAAAAAATGACTGCCTCCAAACCTTTGAATAATAGTGTAATTTGTTGTGATTTGTAATTAGTTTGAAAGCATTGTTCTGGTCCTGAGTGTTAGTGAAATATCAAGGCTGAAGCTCCAGAGAGAGAAAGGACTTGTTTGCAGGGAATGAGTGGGGGTCACTGAGTCTTTCTCTCTCTTTAAAGCAGGAGGATGAGCATCTGTCCTATTTACTTTAAGAGCAGGTGTTACTTTTGGCTGGGCTGTGATTTGGTGTGTGTACACTAAGCGAACACTTGTGTGTTAAATCGCTATCTTGGACAGTGCTCAAGTGCAACGTTGTTATGTATCTCAACTAGCGTGAGGAAGTTCAGAATGGTAATCAGTCTCTCAACTCCAGTGGTACATCTATACCTTTCAACTAATTTTTTCTTTGGAGAAATTTTAAATATATATATATAAAAAAAAAAAATAGAGTTTGAATTCTAATAATATTTCACAATCTTACTGTTTTTCTGTATTTTTGATCTAATAAATGTAGCCTTGGCGAGCATAAGAGATTTTCTTTCAAAAACATTTTTAAAAAAAAAAGTTATCCTCACCAAACTTTTGAAGGGTATTATATATTGAATAGAATCATAGGAATGTTTTGGCAAAATGAAAGAGAGATGACCTTTGCTGTGACACCCGTTAACAGTGGATGTGAGTGGCACGTGTTTGTGTTGCTGTCTGAGGAGTTTATGGCAGTTCGGCTGTTCTGTGTGACTAATAACTGGTCATTGAAACACTGGGTGTGTTTGTGCCATTAATCATGATTTGTTATGTTGCCTTGACTTTCAGAACCTCTTAGACTATAAAATCACACACACATGCACATGAAAATAACTGCTTTTGAGAGGTTTTTATAATTGAACAAACCAGCCAACTTACAGAAGTATCTCTGGGTTATGTGAATTAGAGTGGAATCTTGGAAGGCCACCGCAGACACACACACATAAACACTCTTTAAGAGATGATCTTGATCTTCAGTTTGTGATTTATTGTAGGTTCATAAGCCATCCTGCTCGTAAAGATCTCCACTTCTGAACAGTATGAACTCTTTGCACTGATACAACCTCTGAGGTTAGATGAAAAATGTAGGAGAAACTCAAAAGAGAATCATCAAAATGCTTCTGTACGTCCAAGCCATGGCCTAACAATGAGCTCGCATTTTAATATGCAAAGTTCGAATTTGACTGTTCCAATCCCATTTCCCCACTCTTGTGAGTTTATGAAAAGCTAATAATTCATGAAATCATAAAAATGTAAACAATTTTGATATAAAAATAAAAATATGAAATATTTGAAATATTGAAATATGAAATATTAAAAAAAATAAAAAAAACCTTACTAAAAATGAAAAATACTGAAACAAGATATTCAACAAGCAAAAACCTTTTCAAACATATTTTGGAAATGTCACGCCTCTTACCATAACCACGAGTTTCAACACTACTAATGCAACTCAACCAGGCCTTGCTCAATTTTTTGCGTATACTATTTAAATGAGGAATATTGTGAAGTATACATTCCTGGAAGAAAACTCAAGACTACAATCTGGGTGTTTCAGGAAATTCATAAACAGAGCTTACTATTTTGTCTTATTTTAAATATTTTTAAGTCATATTGAGGCCCCACTGGAAGTTTGTTGAGGCCCCCTAGTGGGCCCTGGGCCCCTGGTTGAGAACCACATATAGAGAATAGCTCCCTTTGGAGTGGACATTGTGCTTTATAAATTTGCAGACCTTTTTCGTGCTCAAACAGCAACATTACACACTAAAGAAAGTTGAAAATGCAAAAAAGCACAATGGGTCCTCCTCTACATAGGGCCAATTTTATGTTGACATAAAAGGATTAGTTCACTTTAAAATAAAAATTACCCAAAGATTTACTCACCCTCAAGCCATCCTAGGTGTATATGACTTTCTTCTTTCTGATGAACACAATCAGAGTTATAATAATAAATATCCTGACGCATCCAAGCACTATAATGGTAGTGAACAGGGGCTATGAGTTTGAGTCCTACGTAACTGACGAGACGTCGGTTACACTTTTTTCCTAAGTTGACTACAGAAGGCGGTCTGGCAGAAGCTAGATAGTTTACTTTATACCTTGCAAATGCATCGCTTCCCTTCAGAAGGAGTTCATTAAAGGATTAGTTTACTTTCAAATTAAAATTTCCTGATAATTTACTCACCCCCATGTCATCCAAGATGTTCATGTCTTTCTTTCTTCAGTCAAAAGGTTTTTGATGAAAACATTCCAGGATTTTTCTCCTTATAGTGAACTTCAATGGTCTCCAAACGGTTGAAGGTCAAAATGACAGTTTCAGTGCAGCTTCAAATGGCTTTAAATGATATCAGACGAGGAATAAGGGTCTTATCAAGCGAAACGATTGGTCATTTTCTTACGAAAAAAAACAACTGTATATGCTTTATAAACAAAAATGATCACCTTGCAAGTGCTTCCACCATTCTGCTTTCAGTTTTCTTCAAAAAGCTTACACTGTATGTCGTACGCCTTCCCTATTCTACTTCATCAGAAAGAAGGAAGTCTTATACACCTAGGATGCCTTGAGGGTGAGTAAAGATTGGGGTAATTTTCATTTTAAAGTTAACTAATCCTTTAATTGTAACCTTGAGCTTGGGTCTATATCTCCACCTTTTTTACTCTTTTATTCTGTTGAATGTCTCTCTTTTCGACTGTTTCCACTGTCATCAGCCTGTATTTCTAAAGCAGGATACTGTGTGATTTTTGAGTATGAGAGCATATGAGCAGTGTGTACAAGAGCATGCCTTGACCCATTTACTGGACCACTTAAAGGAAAAAAAGACTAATGACATAAAAGCTATAGGAGCAGCACGTTAGAGTTTTGCCAGATGCATAATGATAATGACAGTCACACTGGAACAATTAAACATGTGAAGACGGAGAGTTCAGCTGCTCTATGCACTGACGTATACTCTGTCACAGTAATCTCAGGCAGAATCCCCATAGAAACACTTCTGCTTTACAGCATTTGCGGTTCATAATCGCAAAATTAGGAAGTGTGAGTAATGTTATATAAAAGCAGACACACAAACAAGCGTATAATGCTCATTTAGCTGCACGGCGATGTAAGTCTCTGCTCCACTCATGTATGTGTGATTTTTGGCAGGTCCCATCTTTGCGCTCTTATACAGCATGCTTCCAGCGGCCAGCTAAAAAAACGAGCGATTGATTCTCATTTTTATTTCATTTATTCCTCTCACTCTCCCCCGGTTGACAGATTTACACGGTGGCTCTCTTAAACTCGCAGGCCAACTCCTCCAGAGAGGCGCAGGTGGGAGCGTTTGCAGCAGGAAATGAGTGCGCTGAGCTGTCCGTCATATTTTGCTGGGCAGTTAATGTAAACAGTGTAAGTTGTTGGTGGGCGTACGGTTGTCAGATTGTCGACTTGTTTATTGAGTATTGAATTCCCACTTTACTGAATGGTGTCCTATGAGAGTGGAAAATCAGAAAGGAGTTTATAGACTGGACAGCAGACAATGTGGATCTATTATTTGACATTTGAACTTTCAGTGAAATATGTGCATAGACGGAGGGAGGCTCTCCTGCCGAAGTGGTTTCCTGAATGTTTGACTAGGACAAATAGCCTTTGTAAGATCAGAGCTCCTTCATTTTCTCTCTGTTGCATACACAGACGTCTTTCTTTCTCTTTATATATAGTGTTATGTGTAAATGTAATGATATTGTAATTGAAAGCTACATTTACAGAGGTGCATTTAGTTTCAAACAGAGCCACTGTTCGAAACTAAATGTCACTGCAGTTTCAAGCTGAAATGAACACTTGTGGCAGTAAAACACCAACTTTTATTCCTTTTCACATAAATTTTGATTAAAGGGGCAGATCGTTGATTAATAAAGACTTTTTTTTACCATAGTGCATGATAGGTAATACATTTCGACGTTGCAATTCGAAACGTTTTGACGTTTCATATGTTTCAGATAAAACTAAATATGCTTTTAGCTCCACTCATTGTACATTTCATTTTGAAAATGTTGCGAAATGTGCATGAAGCACACATTTTCTCATTTAGCCTGGGTTGGACTATGTAGAAATATGATACAGATCCGACATGAATCAGTTCAAGTATATGTGTTTGAAACCTTTGAAAACAAAAACAGTCTAAGTTTAGTTAATTTTGCTAAACTTTATCTCAGTCAATTAACTTTTTTGTTATTGAACAAATTTTGTAATTTCACAGGTTGAGAAAAAGAATAAATGGTCCAAACCAAACTGCAAACATAAAGTAGACAATACTTTTTGATTGCATTTGCGGTTCGGACAATTGATCCTCTTTTCCAGACTGCAAAATTAGTTATCATAGAGTTAAGTTTATCAATTGCACGTTTTGTCCTGCCAATTTACACATTCCATCGATTGTAAACCATTCCAGTGGGAGAAGAGGCAAAAGGGAACTCAATTCAGTACTTGCACGCTGTTATCTGTGCATGCCCACAGAGAGACGCGTTTCAGACAGACACATACGCACAAAATTATGTCAAAATACCCGTCTCAGCAAGAATTCTTGTAAACAGTTTGTTATGTCTTAGGGCAAGCTCACACTACAGGACTGTAAAGGGGGTCGCACACCGGACGCAAAGCTCAGCGCAGCGTCGCGTCTCTGACAACTCACAGGTATCGCACACCGGCCGCGCACATTATATACATGCAAGCTCAATTTTGAATCGACTCCTGATAGAAGAGATGCACAATGGGAGTGTTTTACGTCAACAGGGAAATGTTACATGCCTATGCTTTAATATTTCACACTGAGGTTAGTGTACATGGAAAAATGGCACAACAAAGCGCATACTACACAACACAATGCTGATGAGGAAATCGGATGTAATCTTTAGCAAAGATTAATCTATAATTAATTTATACAGTGAACACTATATTTTATTTAAACTTATTTAAATAGGCCTATTACATTCTGTACCTGAATACTACTATTTCGACCTTACTTTATTTGTAACTTTGTTCTATTGTATTTATCTATGCTTGTAATTTGTGTATTTGTTCTTATTTTATTACTGACTGTTAACTTGTCCTTAATAAAGTGTGAACTTTATTAGTTAGGCTAGTAGTTTTTGCTGTGGTATAGAAGTACTTAAAGTGTGCTTTAAATAATAAATGGAAAGCAAAGTTATATTTGCACCTCACAGGATTTTTTTTTTTTTTTTTAAATGATACGATCCATGACTCAAAAACCGTAATATGATCCGAAGGAACCAAGAGTTTTGTGATCCGTTGCACCACTACTCTTTACTCTTACTATACTCCTAATTATTCAGTGGCAAACAAGTCCACTTTAAACATCAGTTCTGGACATTAGTGATTTTATTCCGTCAAATTGTGATGAAATATGTATTACAGTGTCTAGCTCTGTGACCTTTGAAACAGCAGAAGCAGTGTTGTGAGTTCGGAGAGGACAGTCGCATATTTTGGCAGTGGTCTGACAGTGAGGATCTTTTGGGTGAGGGGGATATGCAAGGTGTGGTATTTCACATCTGCACAGACTCCTTCTCTGAGAAGAACATCTCGCAAATCTGTAAAAACACATTTCAAACTGTGATTCTCTCACTCTTACCAGATGCTGAGGAAGCCGCAATAGAGTTAATCACAATGCATCAAATTTTAAAGTAGCAATCTGGCTACTTTAAAATTTGATGCATTATTATCATTAACTCTAGTGCAACAGTGTTTTGAACTAAGAAACTTGTGCCTTTTGCCCA
Source organism: Chanodichthys erythropterus (assembly GCF_024489055.1). NCBI lineage: Eukaryota > Metazoa > Chordata > Actinopteri > Cypriniformes > Xenocyprididae > Chanodichthys > Chanodichthys erythropterus. Next base: position 9,738,785 of record NC_090224.1, on the reverse strand, counting down.
ACTGTTTTCCTTGCAAAAGGTTGATGAGGGCACAGCTGGCATTGGCACAAACGTGTGGGTGGCACAGTCAGTGGTACTCTGGGTGGGGCACATTTACCAGTGCCATTAACACAGCAATTGAAGATAATTCCTAAAAAAACTTGCTTGTTTGAAGTAGAAAGTCATTCCTTACGGCCCTTGTCATTTCTGGCCCCCAGGAACCTGAGGTCCTTGTGTGTTGTGTGTCATCTGTTTCTTGTCAACTGTTTTCTCTTTCTTTGAAGAGCATTTAGATTTTAAGTATCAAATCTTACTGTTTGGACTGGGTCATTGATCTCCCCAGTGATGCAATTTTGAATTGCCCTTCTACCACATGATGGAGAACATTCCACAAGTTATGTCATCCTCGGATCTTTCCAGCTTCATCCTGAGAACATAATCCAAACTTCCTTCCAAGTGTTTCCATATGAGCTTGTCTTTCTTAGTTAATGCTATATAAGTGAGCCAGACAGACAAAGGTGTTTTATGATAGCCATCTTCAAATATGTTTAATTGCTCATTAAAATGGTTATGAAGATGAAGTGCTCTGCCAGATCCCTATATCTTGTTTGGAAGGGCCGTCTGCCCTGCATTCCAATTTTCAAGCCATCTCTGTTTTACTAATTTAACGCTTGTGAAAGAACAGAAGTACCCGCTCTAAAATAGCAACCTTAAATATATGCTGGGCAGATAGGGCAGCCATGCCCGACCCTTTGTGTGTAACCGCTGTGCGCTTGTTGGGGAACTTGTACATGTGTGCATCTGTGTTGTGTGTGCGCAGCGCTGAGCTTTCATGTTTTGTGTAAGCTGAGCTATGTAAGTGGCAAGTTGGTGGTTTTTTTCAATTTTTCAGGTTTTCCACAGTGCCAGCTTGCATTCAGAGTAATTTGGTTCAATCATTGCCATTAGTTTCTGCATGCCACATGCTTGCCTTGTTCAGTGTTTTTTTTCTGCTGGTGGGTCTTTTCTGTTTCCTCAGGTTCAAGTCTCTCACCCCTGCTTTCCTGTAAAATAAAAGACAAAAAGTAATGCCATTCAGAAGTTTGGGATTGGTACGATTTTTTAAATATTTTGAAGGAATATATTTGATCAAAAATACTGTAAAATTGAAATATTATCATAAAATATTATATATTATTTAAAATAACTGTAATTTTTATTTTGAATATATTTTAAAATGTATTTTATTCCCGTGATGCAAAGCTGAATTTGGTGCTCAAGTAACAGTTGTGCTGATTTTGTTATATATATATATATATATATATAT